>NC_057796.1:7395203-7695203 GCF_018294505.1 Triticum aestivum
CGGGCGGGGGGTACCTGCCGTTAGGCAAGTGCCCTCTTTGCCGTCCGCCAGCCTTTGCCGCCCGCCTTTCTGCCTCTTTGCCGTCCGCTAGCGGACGGCAAAGAGGTGGGCCGTTAGGATTTTTCAAACGAGCGGGGGGTGGGGGCCACCACACTCTTTGCCGTCCGCCAGCGGACGGCAAAGAATCTTTGCCGTCCGCTGGCAGACGGCAAAGAGGTGGCAGATGGCAAAGAGCTTCTTTGCCGTCAGCCTTTTCTTTGCCGTCTGTTTATGTGTAGCTGATGGCAAAGAGCTTCTTTGCCGTCAGCTAGCGGACGGCAAAGAGCTGGCAGATGGCAAATTAGCTGATTCCAGTAGTGATTCATGCATACTTAAGCGTGACACCCGCTCCAGAGGCTGAACCGGAACCACCACTTGACCCTTATCGGCAGTCTGTTTATCAGTGGGATCCGGAGGAGCTCGCTAACCAGTGGCACCCCGAGGATCCTCCTCAGTACACACAGGGAGGACCATTTTGATTCATGGGCATAGACCAACTTAGGCTAAAAGCCTAAGCTTGGGGGAGTACGTATCTCTCACTGATATTACATTCATGTTCACACAATCATCCCAGTTTCGGTGCTCATACTTTTTCATTGTAATATCCATGCTAGTTTATTTTCTGTTTTAAGCTTTCTTCTTATGTGTTTGAAAAACCTTAATAAAAACAAAAAAATTAGTTGTAGCTTTTAGTTAGTTTACTTTCCATGCCCGTAGTACTAACAACTAAAAGAAAACCCAAAAAGATTTCTTGTTCTTCTTTTGCTTGTTGGGAGCTTTCCCCTGTAAATAGTTTTGTTTCTTTTCTTTTCCTTGGGGGTCGAGATGTGAAGACCATAATTAAAATGTTGATGTGGCTCTTATATGCATTATTGTTGATTTAACAAAGAGCCCATATTACCTTGTCTTCTCCTGTGTATTAAAATGCCTGCAGATTCCAGCTTAGTCCAATTGCACGTGCACTATAATTATTATCCACACTGTTCGGTCGTGCAAGTGAAAGGCAATAATGACGATATATGATGGACTGATTGAGATGAGAAAGGCTGGTATGAACTCCACCTCTTTTGTTTTTGTAAATATGATTAGTTCATCGTTCCTGATTCAGCCTATTATGAATGAAACATGTTTGCAATGACAATTAGAGATTATAGTTGCTTATGCCATGCTTAATTAGCTAGGAGTTTATAATGATTTACCTTCCGTGCCAACATGCTATTAAAATGGTTGTGATGTGGTATGATAGGGTGGTATCCTCCTTTGAACGATTTGAGTGGCTTGACTTGGCACATGTTCACGCATGTAGTTGAAACAAAATCAACATAGCCTTCACGATATTTATGTTCATGGTGGATTATATCCTACTCATGCTTGCACTCAATATTTATTAATTTTAATGCATGTTCATGACTGTTGTCGCTCTCTAGTTGGTCGCTTCCCAGTCTTTTCTAGCCTTCACTTGTACTAAGCGGGAATACTGCTTGTGCATCCACTTCCATAAACCCCAAAGTTACTCCATATGAGTCCACCATACCTTCCTATATGCGGTATCTACCTGCCGTTCCAAGTAAATTTGTGTGTGCCAAACTCTAAACCTTCAAATGAAATTCTGTTTTGTATGCTCGAATAGCTCATGTATCAACTAGGGCTGTCTGTATCTTCCATGCTAGGCGGGTTATTCTCAAGAGGAGTGGACTCCGCTCTTCACTCACGAGAAAATGGCTGGTGACCGGGATGCCTAGTCCCATGCTCAAACCAAATCAAAATAATTGCAAACAAAACTCCCCTAGGACTGTCCTTAGTTGGAGGCACCCGTTGTTTCGGGCAAGCCATGGATTGATGCTTGTTGGTGGTGGGGGAGTATAAACTTTACCATTCTGCTTCGGAACCGCCTATAATGTGTGTAGCATGGAAGATATCGAGATCTCTCGGTTGTTATGTTGACAATGAAAGTATGCCACTCAAAATATTATTTATCTCTATTTCAAAACTCGAGCTCTGGCACCTCTACAAATTCCTGCTTCCCTCTACGAAGGGCCTATCTATTTACTTTTATGTTGAGTCATCATCCTCTTATAAAAAAGCACCAGTTGGAGAGCACCGCTGTCATTTGCATCAATTACTATTAGTTTATATTGAGTATGACTATGACTGGATCTCTTTTACCAGGAATTACAATGCTTAGTCAGTCCTTGATCTTCAAAGGTGCTCTGCATTTATGTTTTGCGGTCTCAGAAAGGGCTAGCGAGATACCATATTGTTATATCATATTATGATTGTTTTGAGGAAGTGTTGTCATCCGAGATTTATTATTATTGCTCGCTAGTTGATTATGCCATTGATATGAGTAAACATGAGACCTAAGTGTTATTGTGAATATGGTTAGTTCATAATATTTGCTGAAAAATTGAATGCTGGCTTTACATATTTACAACAAAAAGAGCAAACAGAGTTTGTAAAAGTTTTTCTTTATCACTTTCAGTTTATCAACTAAATTGCTTGAGGACAAGCAAAGGTTTAAGCTTGGGGGAGTTGATACGTCTCCATCGTATCTACTTTTCCAAACACTTTTGCCCTTGTTTTGGACTCTAACTTGCATGATTTGAATGGAACTAACCCGGACTGGCGCTGTTTTCAGCAGAATTGCCATGGTGTTATTTTTGTGCAGAAATAAAAGTTCTCGGAATGACCTGAAACTTCACGGAGAATATTTTTAGAATTTATAAAAAATACTGGCGAAAGAATCAAGACCAGGGGGCCCACACCCTGTCCACGAGGGTGGGGGGCGCGCCTACCCCCCTGGGCGCGCCCCCTGCCTCGTGGGCCCACTGGTGCTCCACCGACCTCAACTCCAACTCTATATATTCATGTTCGGGGAGAGAAAAATCAGAGAGAAGGATTCATCGCGTTTTACGATACGGAGCCGCCGCCAAGCCCTAATCTCTCTTGGGAGGGCTGATCTGGAGTTCGTTCGGGGCTCCGGGGAGGGGAATCCGTCGCCGTCGTCATCATCAACCATCCTCCATCACCAATTTCATGATGCTCACCGCCGTGTGTGAGTAATTCCATCGTAGGCTTGCGGGACGGTGATGGGTTGGATGAGATTTATCATGTAGTCGAGTTAGTTTTGTTAGGGTTTGATCCCTAGTATCCACTATGTTCTGAGATTGATGTTGCTATGACTTTGCTATGCTTAATGCTTGTCACTAGGGCCCGAGTGCCATGATTTCAGATCTGAACCTATTATGTTTTAATGAATATATGTGAGTTCTTGATCCTATCTTGCAAGTCATTAGTCACCTACTATGTGTTATGATCCGGTAACCCCGAACTGACAATAATCGGAACCACTCTCGGTGATGACCGTAGTTTGAGGAGTTCATGTATTCACTAAGTGTTAATGCTTTGTTCCGGTACTCTATTAAAAGGAGGCCTTAATATCCCTTAGTTTCCAATAGGACCCCGCTGCCACGGGAGGCTAGGACAAAAGATGTCATGCAAGTTCTTTTCCATAAGCACCTATGACTATATTCGGAATACATGCCTACGTTACATTGATGAACTGGAGCTAGTTCTGTGTCATCCTATGTTATAACTGTTGCATGAGGAATCGCATCCGACATAATTATCCATCACTGATCCAATGCCTACGAGCTTTTCACATATTGTTCTTTGCTTGGTTACTTTTCCGTTGCGACTGTTACAATTACTAAAAAAACTACTACTGTTACTTTCGCCATAGTTACCGTTACTTCCATACTACTTTGCTACTAAATACTTTGCTGCAGATATTAAGTCTTCTAGGTGTGGTTGAATTGACAACTCAACTGCTAATACTTAAGAATATTCTTTGGCTCCCCTTGTGTCGAATCAATAAATTTGGGTTGAATACTCTACCCTCGAAAACTGTTGCGATCCCCTATACTTGTGGGTTATCATATACCTAACTAATTCAGTAGAAAGGCTTAGGCATCCATTTGTACAACACAAACAAATGGACAGGAAATTGGCACCAGAATTCCGAACAATCAAGCATGCACATGCCTTGGCATCTAGATGGAATGGACAAACACGAGGATGCTACTATTTGATTTACAATCTCAAGAAATTTGTCTCCGACTCTCCGTAAAAACTCATGAAAAAAACTCATACAACACTGACCTTAAATAAGAAACAATTAGCATACAAAGCATTCACAGGGAAAGCTCCCACATGGACTTAACATTGGCTCTCCACCCATAAAAACCATAGTTATGAATTACAAAAGAATTCATGTCAAAGCTATCCAGTTACAACATAAGCAACTGCCTCTTGAATGGCCAGCCCGATACTAATATTCCAATTACAACAAATTCATGTTCAATGGAAATAGAAGATAGAAAAACATACAAGGTACAAATTGCTAGAAAATATTCAGTACAAATGGCAGTTCAAGAACGACATATCATGGTCATCATCAATCAATGTCTTCATCGGCATTCAGACTAATTTGCCTTTGCCTTTGTCTACTATTTCACCTCTGTTGTAGAGGAAATGGTGGACCCTACCATCAAGTTTTCACGTTGTTGTCTACCTCAAGAGCTTCGAGTGTTATTTACATGTTTTTAACCAACTGATTTTTATATTACACGGTGATTTTTTTAAAAAAATTAAGGACATATTTGATATACACAATGAACATTTTTTAATACAATGTTACCACTTTTAGAAATGTAGCAAAAACTATTTAGATTTTTTTTACTAAAATGTAACAAAAACAATTAGCATTACTATACATTTGTTCATGCACTTTAAACCAGTCTTTTCATAGCCAACAAAAATGTTCATGATATATTGAAGAATGTGAATCATTTAGAAAAAACATTCATGACATTTAAAGAAAATATCCTTTCCATTCAATAATAAATGGTCAGAATTTTAGAAAGTGTTCCATACATTTTTTGAAAAAATGTTCATCAAATGTTTATAACATATAAAAAATGCTCATAGATTTATAAAAGCTTCATGAAATTTTAAAAGACGTTCTCGCCATTTAACAAAAAAATTCACCATTTAAAAATTAATCATGTCAATTTTTGAAAAGTATTCGTGAAATGTAAACAACATTTCACACAGTTTGAATAAAAATGTTTAAATGGATTGATAGCGGGATGCGGGAGGAGGAACTGAAGCAGAGCATTCCAGCTTGTGAGGTCCCTTCTGATAGATATCCGATGGATCGGCTTGAATAACCGACCGTTACCAATGGTTGCTGACCCATGTTAGCACATGTTCCTCCCTCGCGTCTTTCTTAAACCGTATGGAACCCAATTGTAAAATGAAAATTCATTGCTCTACCTTGAGCTATTGAGAAATCTTATTATAAGTTTAAGTAGAGACATGGACATATATTTATTAATAAACACATAATAATGATACTTATCCTATTTTTCACAATCTGAATCCAAAACTTGATTATTTTGAAAAGATATCTTGAATGATCCTTATAAAAATCATTAAATGAAGGATGAACAACAATATAACTTTATGGGTTGTCCTTTTCATTTTGAAATCTTTGTTACTACCTGAGACATTCTCTTCATGAACACTCTTTACTTTGACTGTTTTACTTCTCATCTTCATCAGCTTCTGCCTTTTCAATCAAGTTTTTCAGCATTTGAGCCTTAGAAATGGTCTTGGTTAGGATGACGCACATAGGAGGTTACACAGTAGATGTTCCTGATTAGATATTTTGCTTATTTTTCCTTGCCCTGGGAGCAGCGGGTTTGGCACCAGGAGTTGCACTTTCCTTGCTTGATCCAGATGTCATATCCTTATTTATAACTAATTTCCTCAACCGGTCATTCAACAACCTATTGATATTATCCTAGAAGACGGTCCATGCTTTTTTGACCATGTAGAAATCACTTGGAGCACTAACTGGTTATTATATTACAGGAACACTTTTAGAAAACATGATGAACCTTTTTTTATATAAACAATGAACATTTTAAAAAGTCACACGATCACTTTTAGAGTTTTAACAAAAACTATCTAGATTTTCTTACTTAAAATGTCCAACGTATATCTGCACATTTGTTCACGTGGTTTAAACAAGTTTTTCCACATCTAATGAAAATGATCATGATATATTAAAGAATATAAATTCATTTAAAAAAAGTTCACTCCTTCTTAAATAAATGTTCTTACCATTCAAAAATAAATGGTGATAATTTGAAAAAAGTGTTCCCTGTATTTTCGAAAAACTGTTCACCAAATGTTCATAACATAAAAAAATTGTTCATAGATTTATAAAAGCTTCATGACATTTGAAAATACATTCTTACCATTTAATAATAATATTTTTTTCACAATTTAAAAATTATTTATGAAATTTTTAAAAGTGTTTATGATATGTAAAAAACATTTCGCATAGTTTTGAAAAAAAATGTTCATGAAGGATTGGATAGCATGATATTATGTAGGGCATGAATTAGCAAAACTTGCAATTAGTGTAGGGCATGAAGTAGTGATTTTCCTCATGGGTTATTTGAGCACACACCTCGTGATACAAATAGTACTAGTATGAGTGTAGAACTTGCTAGTCCTAGTACTAGTACCCCTAGCTAGTTGGGTTTGGATGGACGAGGACCTATTTCTTTGATCCCTATGCTTGTAAAGGATTTAACCCCTATGCTAGAGGAGTTTGAAGTGTATAAACAAAGTCACAGGAATACTCCATGCACTTCCTTTCTCAAAAAAGGGCTAAAAAACAGAAACTTAGCGTACAAATATATTTCCCCATATCTGGTGCAAGCACGGGATCTTCCTTACTAGTGGAGCACGGCTTCGAGGAAGGGAGGGGGCGGGGTAGGAGGATTGGAGAGGTGGCACAGCAAGATGGAGAAGGAGGGGGAGAGCGCGCTGCATGCACGTAAATTAATGGAGGATTACGAGATCCGATCCAAATAGCACGGGGTGGGGGAGGAACTGAAGGGGGAAGAGAGCATGCGTTCCAGCTGCAGCAGGGTATTTCCTTGTGATCTCCGATGGACCGATCGGCTTAGAGTATCCGGCCGTTACCATTCCGGTCAGCAGATCAGGTGTCACACATGTTCCTTCCTCGGCTGCATGCAGGTTTGACCTCCCTCCTCCGCGATCTGCAGGCAGGCAGGACCACTACTGGTCCTCTCGTCTCCTGCGAGGTACTATGTGCTGGTCTCTGTCCGTGGAAATCTCTTGATGTCCTTCGCTTATTGTTTGAGAGTTGCGATTTTGGTTGAAGCTTGCTTAGACCACGGGGGTGCAATAATAGATTTGAAATTAGCCCGCAAAAATAAAAATAAATAATAGATTCAAAATTAGTTCAAACAATATGTAGGTAATGGACACAATGAAGAATGGAGGTAGATGAATCCATCGGTTTTCTTCCCGTACTAGTTGAGCGAGGCTTGATGGAGCGGTCGAGCAAAAAGGGCCAGGGAGGTAGTGGTGCAAGCGGGGGAAGGATGCGGAGGGTCGGCGGCCAAAATACAACCATCCGTTGCACTGAGAATGCAGACTTTCAAACACTGCTTTAGCAAAATATGGGGGTGTGCCAAGATTTGAGAGATACAAGAGCAATTCAGGTTATGATAAACATCCTAAGCATGACTGGAATTACACAACCATAGAACTCAAAACTTCATATAAAATGCAATGGACGACACACAGTCAAAATATGATGGATATAATACTAACTGAATATAGATAAACTTAGTATACAAGTATCCCTAGCATGGCATGACGTATAAACACAAAGAGTACTACCCTAGCCTGAAGTGCATGAATTCACTCATAGAAAAGGGTAGCTATTTTGTTCCAGGGAACCTAATTATTTCATAAGCGAGGGATGAAAAGTTAGGGATAATAGAAGTATAGCACAAATGCACTACTGATGTGTTGTTTGATATCCATTCTAAGGATACAATAAATAGATAAACGAGGGAAAATAGTGAACATGGAAATGAATCCTCATGTGTGTTGTACGTGAAAAAAAGGGGAGATGGAATTGGTTTCCCACTAAAATTCTAACAAAAGAGAAGACAGACAGCAAAAGGTAGATACCCTATACATGCCAATCCACCACGTCGGAGGACCTATCGGTCCACAGTTCACTCTAACAACCAAAACATTGGAGAAACAAACATGTTCAGTATTAAAAAAAATGTGAGTATGGTTCGAATGTCCTGAATCAGTGTGATGGTGTCATGAATAACATAAAATAAATGAAAAGTTAAACTTCATAATTACTCTGTGGGTTCTCTATCAAAACTGAAATAAAGCAGAATGGCATCCTCAATTTATTTATTACAGATTTTCCTACTGTAACTTAATACACAATTTCATAAAAGTGTATTCTTGTAAAATAATGGTCAGCACTGGGTAGTTAATATCAACACTACTGTGCACTTGGGATCATGTTAAAAATTAATGAATGACACGGCAAACAAAAATTAATCAGCGACATCAAAGTTAGATGAGCGTTTTGATGATTTTTGGAGTGCGTCGTCAACAAAACAGGGGGAGAGAAAAAATCCATAGTGTATGAAATTGAAAATTCCATTAGACGTTTAGGTTCAAAGGTAAATTTGCATGGGCATGTCCCAGAGGACGTTCTAAAGCTATCGCTTTACGCTGTAAAAAACTGATTTCTGATAAAGCACTCCCTTAACAAAAAGATATAACATGTACATATGCAATATGCTGATAAATAGCACACTCAGAAATGCAGGTCGCCTAGAAATAGAACCTGATAGGAAATTAAGTATAATTGCATACATATTCATTTTCTGAATGAAAACCTTATAGAGTCCATTGATAATAAAACTTTGGTATGATTTTTATATGGGAAATAGTGGTTAGATCTATAGAATACACTCTATTACACGACGAACACTTTTAGAAAACATGATGAATATTTTTTAAATACACAACGAACATTTTTAATATAATATGACCAATTTTAGAAATGTAAGACACCCTATTTAGAAATTTTTACAAAAAATATACAATGTGTATCTACACATTTGTTCACTTAGTTTAAATAAGTGTTTCCACATCTATTGAAAATGTTCATGATTTAATTTTTTATTAAACTACAAAAGAATCTCAAGATTAAAACATTATCATACCATTCAATAAGAAATTATCACAATTTTTAAAAGTGTTCCTTATATTTTTGAAAGAAGGTTCAACAAATGTTGAAAACATGTAAAAATGTTCATAGATTTATAAAAGCTTAATGACATTTTCAAAGGTGTTCTTACCATTTAACGATAAATTTTTCACAATTTAAAAATTATTCATGACAATTTTAAAAACTGTTAATGAAATGTAAAATACATTTCATACTATTTTAAAAAAATTGTTCATGAAGGATTGGATAGCATGATGCGGCTGGTGGGGGGTGACTGAAGGGGAGCATTCCAGTAAGCCAGGTTCCTTTTGATAGAACTACGATAGATCAGATTGAAAAGTCGGCCGTTACTGACCCATGTCACCACGTGTTTCTTCGTTATGTCTTACTTAAACCACATGAAACTCAATTGGACAACCCAACTTCATTACTCAACCTTGGGCCATTAACAACGATGCAGTATCTGCACATATCTTCATGCAGTTTGAACAAGTGTTTCCACATCTAATGAAAATATTGATGATATATTAAAAATGTGAATTCATCTAGAAAAACTATTCTTGACATAAAAAAATGTTCTGACCATTAAACAATAAATGGCAACAATTTTAAAAGTGTTCCTTACATTTAAAAAAAGTTCATCAAATGTTGATGACAAATAAAAAATGTTCGTAGATTTATACAAGCTTCCTGACATTTTAAAAGACATTCTTACCATTTAACAATAATTTCTCACAATTTTAAAATTATTCATGACAATTTATAAAAGTTTTAGTGAAATGTAAAAAAATCCATAGTTTTTAAAAAATGTTCATGAAAGATGGGATGGCACGATACGATGGGAGAAACTGATGAGGACCCAGGTTTCTTCTGATAGATCCCCGATGGATCGACTTGAGTAGTGGACCTTTATAATGGCGGCTGACCCATGTCAGCAGTTGTTCCTTCCTCACATCTTTCTTTGACCAGATGAAACCCTATCGAAATACCAACTTTCACTGCCTAACCTGGAGCCATTCAAAAAGATTATTCTGAGCTTAAATGGAGACGCGGAAATACATTTCTTAGTAAACAGATAATAGGGATGCATACCGTGTTTGTCGCCATTTGAAGCCTAAACTCGATTACTCTAAAAAGGGTTATCGACATGATATTTATCAAAATCATTAAATTAAGGTCAATAACAATATAAGTTGATGGGTGATCATCTTCATTTTCAACATCTTTGTTACTACTAGAACCATTCACTTCATGAACGCTCTTTACTTTGACTTATTTACTTCTCTTCTTCTTTAGCTTCCCATTCAAACCTCTCTTGGCCTTCAGAATTAAAAAAATTCAGCATTTGAGCGTCAGGAATTGTCTTTGTTAGGTTGATGCGAGTAGGAGGTTGCACCGCGGGTGTTGCTAATCAGCCATTATGCTTGTTTCTCCTTGCCCTGGAAGCACCACGTTAGGCACCAGCAGTTGCACTTGCCTTGCTTGATCCAGATGTCATCTTCCGCTTTGTAACTAATTTCCTCATCGGGTCATACAACACCCAAATACTTTTATCCAACAACATTGTCCATGCTTATTCGATGATATGGAAAGCACCGGGGGCACCAACAGATTTTTATATTACACGATGAACACTTTTAAAAAACATGATGATCATTTTTCTATGCACAATGACCATTTTTTATTATAACATGAACACTTTTAGCAATGTAACAAAAACTACTTAGACTTTTTAGTAAAAATGTCCAATGTGAATCTGCACATTTGTTCATGCAGTTTGAACAAGTGTTTCCACAACTAATGAAATCGTTCATGATGTATTAAAACAAGTGAATTCATTTAGAAAAAAAGTCATGACATTTAAAAAAATGTTCTTACTAGTGAACAATAAATGGTCACAATTATAAAAAATGTTACTTGCATTTTGTACAAAATGTTCCATTATCTACAGGCCCACTGGTCCTACCTGCCAGGTGATATCTGTTGTAAAATGCTAAACATGTTGCCATCTGCCATACGTGATGTCCAGCAGTTATCTGCTACAATGCCTACCCATCATGCCGGCGTGCAGAGGCTGGACGATGGCGCCCTGCATTCCTTGGATCTGCCCCACTTAGATGCATCTCCTGTAACAAAGACAACCATCCTCCAATTGGAGCACCAAGAAGTTGTGGGAGATGATGATTGCTTGTGTGATCATGCACAATATGAACGTAGAGGATGAGCATCCGGAATGTATCTATGACCAAGGGTTTCATTTTCAAGGTGACAATGTTTTGCCTGAGCATGGAGGAGCGACAATGTTTGCACAGTTCACCAAATTTCATCATCAAATGCGTGATTGGGAAACTCACATTCAGCTGCAAAATGATTTGGTTGAGCATATGTGGGCTCATGTTGGCAACCAATAGATGTATCTTGTTTAAAATGTATTTAAGATAGTCAACTTTTTATTTGGCTAGTAAACTATGATATATTTATTTGGCTTGTGAAATATGATATATTTGTTTTGTTGTGCTATGTAGAATGTTTGTATTTTGTTTGAATTATGTTTGGAAAATCACGGCAGACCGGCCGCCAGGGCGAAAATGGGTCGGCGGTGACAATTGCGGAGCCGTGGTGAAGAAGGAGGAACCCTGCTACCATTGCGGAGTCATGAGTAAGCATCTGCTTCTTCTTGAACAAATCTCTTCGAGTTTGTTTCCCCCCTTTTTTTCTCTGCATCTGGTTTCGAACCTCGCTTCTTGTTCGAGGATTTTGCATCTGGTTTCACCGAATTTCCTAAAGGAATGAAACTGGGATTCCAAATCAAATCTTGCTTCTTCTTCCAGTTCGAGGGTTCGCCCAAACGTCAAGACAAGTATGCGCCTCTTTCAAGTCTGTACTAAAAGTCTGAACATTCAGACAGACTGAAAATGCTAAATGTCAGGCTTGTGTCAGTGAAGCTGATTCTCTACTGCCTGTCCTGGTCACTGAACTCATCATCTGCATTTGCTGCAGTTATTCAGAGTTTAAACTTAGCAGAGACTAATGTTTGTACTAGTAATGTTTGTAGGATAGCACATTGCTAACAGTATATTTGTGGAAACAAGCAATAGCTAAACGAAAACAAGGAAACAAGATACCTGATCTTGCTGTTCTGTATCACATATCCAGAGTTCCCTACTTGCTGCAATTTGTCACTGAAACTGAAACTGAAGTTAGGGTACAACTGACCTCAAGTTTATTCTTTGCTGCTCTGTGTCACTGAAACCCATTACCAATGAAACTCTATGCCTGTAATGTACAATATTACACATATTCTTGGTTATCTAATTCATACTCTACTTCTTGTGCGGTTGCAGTTACTGACTGAAAATGCTAAATGTCAGGCTTCTAGTGTAACAGAACTCATCATCTGCACTTGCTGCAGTTATTCAGAGTTGAATGCAGTATGCTTCTAGTATGCACTAACAGTTGGAAACAAAAAATACCTTAAAAGAAAAATAGATATATCTCATCTTGCCAATCGTCGGATAGATATTCAGAGTTCCCTAAAATGCTTAATGTTAGGGTACAACTGAACTCAAGTTTACTAATGAAGACCGAAGCTTAATGCGGTTGGACTATTGAACTATTTAAACAGGTCTTTTTGCTAGTCGGTAGGCGAGGTGGGACTAAATCTTTGCCGAGAGCCACTCTCGGCAAAGAGTTGCAACCGTGACTGTGCCGTTAGTTGCCGCCGAATGTACCATGTGGCAAAACTTTGCCGTGTGTGACCAGATGGCCCTCGGCAAATAGTGCCTTTACCGAGTATAGCCTGTTTGCCGAGCAATACTGTCGGCATTATCATGTGTTTGCCGATTTATTCCCTTTGCCGAGTGCGGCTCTCAGCGTTACTTACTTTGCCGAGTGCCCGTGTTTTGGCTCTCGGCAAAGACGCCGACACCGTCGTGTACGGAAATTCCAGCAGTGAGAAACGGACGATCTCGTTGCCCGCTATGGCCGCTCCGGTCCCATAAAACAGCCACCACACGACCTGAGTCTGGGACCCTGCCTAGATCTTCACCATCGCATATCGTCCCCGCGCGCGCAGGCGCAACCCATCCCGCAGCGCCTCCGCCATACTGCTCACCAGGGAAGCTCTGGAGCAGCGCCTTCGCCGTGCTGGCCGCCGTGCTGGTGGAGCTTTGTGGCACACGGGGAGCTCCGGGGAATCCGGACTCCGGAGATGTAACCATGGCCGCCGCCGCTCTGGTGCTGCTCAGGTTGGAGTTGGCCACGCTGCAGTGCGCCGCCATCGCTCCTTCTCTAGCCTGATGCGAGCACCACCATAACCAGTGCTCGAGGCGGGACTCCGCGGGAGCATGGGGCTGCCGCGCTTGGGGCATGGCGGTGCGGGAGCGCGGGGCTACGGCTTGTACTACCGCTCGCCACCGTCCAACATCTCGTGATCTGGCCGCGGCGGGTGTGCTAGCTAGCCAGCCGCTGCGTGCGCGTGCGTGCTGGCTAGCTAGCCAGCCAGCCCCCGCTGTGTGTGAGCCATTGCATGTGCAGTCGTGTGCCAGCCGGTGCACAACCACTCACTCCGCCCCCTCCCGCTCGTGGACGCCGCACGCGCCATGAAGGCAGCCACCGCATGTAGCCGTCCCGTTCCCCTTCATCGGCTTCTCGGGGAACAGGCTCTCCGGCGCGCTGCCTGCAGTATGGGGGTCCTTACCAGTTACCAACATAAATCAAAAGAGATATGTCATTACTGGAGGAAGAAGGATAAGACAGAGAGCCGTGCAGAAACCTAACCCACAACCAGATCTGCTGCACGCATGGGCATGATTTTCCTTACGGTTGGAACACGGCTTCGAGGAGAGGGCAGGAAGGATCAGGGAGGTGGCGCTGCAAGATAGGGAAGGTGGGGGAGGGCCGGAGGCGCAGTAAGCACGCGAATTAATGGAGGATTACTGTGAGATCTAGGGAGTGTTGGATAGAGGGGAAGCAACTGAGAAGGGTGGGGAGAAAGGAAACAACTGCATCGGAGCCAGACCCAGCGCTGAAGCCCATCTTCATTTTAGTCACCATCAACTCCATGAATGACAACCAATCCATGAATACTTATGTCCTTAATTATAAATTGTAGATTCTACTACCTTTTATCTTTTCCAATTCTTGCCAAGAAGTTCATGTTGATACATCTAATATATAATCCAGACAAAGAATTGTTGTCAAAATAGCTCATGCGTACAGCTGATCTAGGGATATATGCATCGTTTTACGTGAGGTTTCTGCATCTTTATTTTTTTGAGAAAGGAGGAAGGCAGAGCATTCCTGTGAGACTTTGTTCACTAGAGCTTAAGTTCTCTTTTCATGTTGCACTGGGAGAAGCTCTTTTTCTGCTTTCTGTTCTGTTATCTCACAATAGGGAACGTGGTCAAAACATGCCCAAGTCCTGGGTGACATTGTCAGGCACATGAGTCTTCCTTCTATTAGATCATTGCAAAGACAGTGCAGCAGCAGTCCATAGACGAGCAGACCAAAGAGCAGCAGAAGAGAAGGCAAGAAAAAAGTTGTGCATAGAGCAACATAAGCAAATAGATATCTAGGGCCGTAAGCAAGTCGATGCACTCCATAGACGACACTGACATTTAAAAAAATGTTCTTCCCATTCAACAATAAGTGGTCACAATTTTAAAAAGTGTTCCTTACATTTTTGAAAAAAAAGTGTTCATCCAATGTTGAGAACATATAAAAACCACAGATTTATAAAAGCATCATGATATTTTAAAATATGTTATCCATTTAACAATAAGTTTTCACAATGTAAAAGTTAGTTATGACAATTTTTAAAAGCGTTCATGAAATGTAAAGAACATTTCGCACGGTTTTGAAAAAAATGTTCAGGAAGGATTGGATAGCGGGATGTAGAGGGAGGAACTGAAGGGGGGTGTTCTATCAAGGCAGGTACCTTCTGATAGATCTCCGATGGATCAGGTTGAGTGATCAGCCCTTACAATGGATGCTAACCCATTTCAGCACATGGTTCTTCCTTATGTCTTTCTGAAACCGGGGAACCCGCTCTCCGGCGCGCTGCATGCAGTATGGGGGTCCTTACTAGAGGAAGAAGGATAAGACAGAGCCGTGCAGAAACCTAGCACACAACCAGATCTGCTGCACACACATGCATGATTTTCCTTACGAGTGGAACACGTACGGCTTCGAGGAGGGGGCACGAAGGATAAGGGAGGTGGCGCTGCAAGCCGGAGGTGGGGGAGAGCCGGCGGCGAAGCAAGCACGCGAATTAATGGAGGATTACGGTGAGATCCAGAGAGTGTTGGATAGAGGGGAAGGAACTGAGAGGAGGGGGGGGGGGGGGGGGGGAGGAAACAATTGCATCGGGGCCAGACCCAGCGCTGAAGCCCATCATCATTTTAGTCACCATCAACTCCATGAATGACAACCAAGCCATGAATACTTATGTCCTTAATTATAAATTGTAGATTGTACTACCTTTTATCTTTTCTAATTCTTGCAAAGAAGTTCATGTTGATACATCTAATATATAATTCAGACAAAGAATTGTTGTCAAAATAGCTCATGCGTACAGCTGATCTAGGGATATATGCATCGTTTTACGTGAAGTTTCTGCATCTTTATTTTTTTGAGAAAGGAGGAAGGCAGAGCATTCCTGTGAGACTTTGTTCACTAGAGCTTAAGTTTTCTTTTCATGTTGCACTGGGAGAAGCTCTTTTTCTGCTTTCTGTTCTGTTATCTCACGATAGGGAACGTGGTCAAAACATGCCCCAGTCCTGGGTGACATTGTCAGGCACATGAGTCTTCCTTCTATTAGATCATTGCAAAGACAGTGCAGCAGCAGGCCATAGACGAGCAGACCAAAGAGCAACAGAAGAGAAGGCAAGAAAAAAGTTGTCCATACAGCAACATAAGCAAATAGATATCGAGGAGCCTAACCAAATCGGTGTGACCACCACTTGATATACGAAAGCTTAGCAGATTAATTGGCATATGTTCAGTTTCTGCATCCTCAGTGTTTTGAGTATGTGACTAAGTGTTCACAATTTCGGTAATATTTGTCGTGTTCTGCAATCGCGTGCCATGCTAATTCCACCATCTTGAGAGCACTTCAAGAACCAACTGATTTCACAAGTGAACACTTAAAAAAACATGATGAACATTTTTAATATACACAATAAAAAATATTAAGTAATATGACCACTTTTAGAAATGAACGAGAAATGTTTAGCATTTTTTGCTAAAAATCTCCAATGTGTATCTGCACATTTGTTCCCGCAGATTAAACAATTGTTTGCACAACCAATGAAAATGTTCATGGTATATTTAAAATGTGAATCAATTTAGAAAAAAATACTGACATTTCAAATAATGTTCTTACAATTCAACAATAAGTGGTCACAATTTTAAGAAGTGTTCCTTACAATTAAAAAAATACATGTTCATCAAATGTTGAGAACATGTAAAAAACCACAGATTTATAAATGCATCATGATATTTTAAAATATGTTATCCATTTAACAATAAGTTTTCACAATGTTTAAATTAGTCATGACAATTTTAAAAAGTGTTCATGAAATGTAAAGAACATTTCATAGGGTTTTGAAAAAATTGTTAAGGACGGGTATTGGATAGCACGATGCGGAGAGAGGAACTGAAGGGGAGTGTTCTAGCAAGTCGGGTACCTTCTGGTAGATATATCTGGCCCCTTTTGAGCAACTAAACACATGTATGGCCTCTACTCAAAACTATTTTCATATCCGGCCTCGTGAGTTCAGTGCCAAAGAGGATAGAGCCGAACTTGTTCAGTTCAGCACCATCCAGAAAGTCCCATAGTTTTCCAAAGGACTTCAAAAAAATTAAAACAGGGGGTCGGCGCCAAAGAGGATGGAGCCGACATGTACAAGGTCGGCTCCATCCTCTCTAGAGCCGACCTCAGGGGCCAGATTTGGAAATAATTTTGGGTAGAGGCCAGAATTGAGATTAGTTTCGCTCAGAGGCCATGTTTGTCAAAGAAAAAAAAAAGGCAAAGGAGGGTCAGATTGGATTCTTCCGCTTTGGAATTAAGTTATACAATATTCATGGAGGTAATCGACACAATGAAGAATGGAGGCAAATCTTATGATATTGCCTCTGCATTTTTTATGGTTGATGGCGCATACATCCCAGATCTGCTGCAAACATGGATCTTTCCTAGCTTACCAGAGGGAGCACGGGTTGGAAGGAGGGGGCAGAAAGGGTGAGCGAGGTGGCGCTGCAACTGCAGGCGGGGGAAGACAGCGGGGTACGAAAACATTCAATAGAACATCTGCACCCCGGCCGCGTTATCTTGACCGCCCGTATGCGCAGGGATCCGTGCCGTCATCAGCCGCGAAACTGAAAATGTCGCCCTACGTACTGTACGACACAGAACGCGCCAAAACGTGAAGGCAGATTTAAATATCGAAATCTAACATAAACAGTGGTGGACGTAGATCTTGAACCCAGGTGGGTGCCAATCCTCACTCACAACAACAATGCCAGGTATAACCATTAAAAAATGTCAGTTTATAATTCTACCCTCATAATACACATAGGATTGGACCAAGAGTACTAGATATAACCAGCGGGTGGGCTGCCAGCCAGGACACCCACGGAACCCTGCCCCACTGTACATAAATATATACGTACAACCGTAGAATCACCGGATCTATATGTACACAGGAATGCGTTTTTGGTTGAAGGTTGCTCAGACCATGCTGGGGTGCAATGATAGATTTGAAATCATTCACTTAATATTCATGGAGGTAATTCTGCGATTTTTGATGATTGATGGCGCAATGGGATCTTCCTAGCTTACCAGTGGAGCACGGCAGGGTTGGAGGGAGGGGGCAGAAAGGGTGAGCGCTGCAAGCGGGGGAAGAGAGCGGGGGAGGGAGGGACGGTTCGACGGCACTGCAAGCACGAAATCTGATCCAGGAGAGAGTATTGGATAGAGATAGATAGCACGGAGCGGGGGAGGGGGAGATAGCAGGCAGCAGGAGCCACCACAAGGATCGATCGGCTTAGACTGTAGCTGGCCGTTTCCATTTCCGTCAGTCAGCGGGTGTCGCTCGCGTTCCTCGGCTGCATGATGGCCCACTGGTCCATGCGGTACATTGCAGGGCAGCATGGATGAAGCCCAAACTTGACCACTCTGTAATGATTCCTCGGTACAATCCTTATCAAATCGTGAAAATGAGGATCAGGAACAATATATGTGGATTGGTGATCATCTTCTTTTTCAGCATCTGTGTTATTACCAGAACCATTCTTGTTACTTCTAATCTCCCTCAGCCTCTCGGTCAAACCGCTCTTCGCTTTTTTAATCAAAAGTTTCCTCATTTCATCCTTATATATGGACTTGGTCAGGCTGATTTTGGTAGGAGGTTGCACTTTCACATTGCGCCCACCATTAACATGTTGAAACTTTCTAGCACTGCTTGCATCTTGATTCTCAGCTTGTACTGCATGAACATTCTCAGTTTGCGGCATTGGGGCCTCGTTTAGTTGGAACGGCTTATGCCCGTTATGGTGCACTGCGGATGTTTCTGATCCTACATTATGCTTCCTTTTCCTTGCCCTGGAAGCAGCATGTTTGAAGATGGTAGTCATTGTTTCATACTTCCTCTCCGCAGCCCCCTTTGCAAGAAGGGTCGCATCCTTGTAGCACTCCATTTCACAGCACCTCAGCAAGTACAAACAGACAGCGAACGTTGGATTAGGAAAAAGATATTTGACCTCAGAGCACTCCAATAATGTTATCCACCAATCAGCGCTGAGCACGTCAGCATACAATAACCTTCAAAAGCCATAACCAAAAGGAAATAAATGCTACTTAAAATCATAAAAGAATTGTAGATATAGAAACTTTTTTGTACAAAGAGAACCCTGCACAGAATTAAAACCATCCTAGCACGCAATGCGCTAGGCGCCAAATCAAAGTTATAGTAGCTTATCATAATTCATAAATAATCATGACCAGAATTGTAACCATGGATAACTAAAAAATATTTCTTTACTGGAAAGATGCAGAACACGCCAAAATATGAGTGATAAAAGACCAATTAAAGATAACAGAACTTAACATACATACATACAACCCTAAAACTACTGAATTATATCTACGCGGTACTTGAACACTACCTTAGCATTCAATGGGTGGCGCGCGGAAATATGAAACATACAAGATCATCTGCAGATACATAAATTTATTACAAATAACTGTCCCAACATCACCGGAATTATTAACTACTCAAACATTGCCCTACTGTGGGTGGGATGGGGTGCGAATATAGGAAGAATACATGACAAGTTGGACATGCCGAAACTTCGCATGAAATACAACCATCCCTTATATTGGGAATGCAGACTTTCAAACACTGCTCTAGCAAAATATGGGAGCCGTGCCAAAATATGAGGGATACAAGAGCAATTCACGTTATGGTAAACATCCTAGGCATGACTGGAATTACACAACCATAGAACTCAAAACTTCAAATAAAACACAATGGATGGCACACAGTCAAAATATGATGGATACAAGACTAACTGAAGATAGATAAATATGCAGATCGTGTATATCGTAACCTAACCTAAATAAGTACAACCGTGGAATCACTGGATCCATATCTACACAGGAATGCGTTCTTGGATGAAGCTTGCTCAGGCCATGGTGGGGGTGAAATAATAGATTTCAAATC
The DNA here is from genome assembly GCF_018294505.1 of Triticum aestivum. NCBI lineage: Eukaryota > Viridiplantae > Streptophyta > Magnoliopsida > Poales > Poaceae > Triticum > Triticum aestivum. The sequence continues at coordinate 7,415,124 of NC_057796.1, forward strand.
AATTCATACAATATTCATGAATGTAATTCTGCAATTTTTGATGCTTGATGGTGCAACGGGATCTTTCCTAGCTTACCAGTGGAGAGCACGGCAGGCTTGGAGTTTGAGGGAGGGGGCAGAAAGGGTGAGCGCTACAAGCGGGCCGGGGAAGAGAGAGGGGGAGGGAGGGAGGGAGGGAGGCGCTGCAAGCACGAGATCTGATCCAGGGAGATCAAGAGTATTGATTAGAGATAGATAGCACAGGGCGGGGGAGGGGGGAGATAGCAGGCAGCAGGAACCACCCAGGACAAGGATCGATCGGCTTAGATTATACCCGGCCGTTTCCATTCCCGTCGTCCGTCAGCGGGTGTCGCCCATGTTCCTTGGCTGCATGCAGGCCCACTGGTCCACGCGGTGCATTGCAGGGCAGCATGGAGGATCTCTTTTCTTGGATGCGCTTAGCCTGCTATATTAGCGACCCAAGTGAGAGCCACAAAGTCAAACCGCTTCCATAACAGCCAAATATGCTGCCATGGCAGGGATTCCAGCCACGGGTACCAATCGACATCAAGACCGCGTCATCATCAGGATAGCGAGGATAGTCCACATCAACATGAGATACGTGGGTCCGTCCGGAGCAGGTCAATGCTAGGAGGGGCGACGGCGCCCCCAAGAGGATGATGACACGAAGCGGCGCCTCGTCGAGCCTGAGAGGACGGACAAGGGTTTTTACCCCGAAGCAAAGGCAGTGTGATGGAACCGACAAGCACCGCCCCCTAGACGGAACCAACATCCACAAGCGTCGCCGACGCTGGCGTGGAAACGCTGAGCTTTCGCTCGGGCCCTCACACATGCCACAAACAGAGCCAAGGTTGCCGACCCATCCCGCAAAGTGAGGGGCTGCTGCCGCCACCGCATGGCCTCCAGATCCATAACTGGAGCCACCACTGCCGAAGCTGCGATGACACCGGTATCACCCTCCACCCCTCCCCTTATTACCCACATAGCCATGGGGCGACAGAGAGACGCCACCACCGTTGCAACGCTGCTTGCCGACAAGCATACCATACAGCTCCGACATCCAAGAACAACCCACCACCGCCACCACAAAGCCGGCACCTTGCGAGACCACACAAGGGGGGAACAGAAGTGTCATAACACAAAGACGACCAGGATCGACTGATACAAAATAAATGGTGACAATTTAAAAAAGTGCTCGTTACATTTTCAAAGAAATATTCACCAAATGTTCATAATATATAAAAAATGTACATAGATTTATAAAAGCTTCATGACATTTGAAAATACATTCTTACCATTTAGAAATAAATTTTCACAATTTAAAAATTATTCATGAATTTATTTTAAAGTGTTTATGAAACGTAAAAGAACATTTCGCGCAGTTTTGGAAAAAATGTTCCTGAAGGATTGTAGCATGATATTATGCAGGGGCGGATCCAATGGGGGTTTCATGGGTGCCATGGCACCCCGCAAAAATGCAACGTATATTTACTATATAGTGGTTGGGCTAATTTACATGTACTATCAGTGTTTAAATACGTGGGTATTGAGCCTGGCACCCCCTGTTGTGTTGTTCCAGATCCACCACTGATATTATGTAGGGCATGAACTAGCAAAATTTGCAATTAGTGTAGTGCATGAACTATTAATTTTCATCATGTATTATTTGAGCACACACCTCATGATACAAATAGTGTAGGGCACTAGTAAAACTTGCTAGTCTTAGTAGTATTACCCCTAGCTAGTTGGGTCTGGATGGACAAGGCACCTATTTCTTTTATCCCTATGCTTGTAAAGGATTTAACCCTTTTCATTGATCAGTAAAGAGGGGTTTGAATGTAAAAAAGGTCACAAGAATAAACTTCAAATACAACCATATTCCCCAGATCTGGTGCAAGCACGGGATCTTCCTTACAGTGTAGCACGGCTTCAAGGGTGGGAGGGGCGAGGGCAGGAGCATAGGAGATGTGGCACTGCAAGCGGGAGAAGGAGGGGGAGGGCGCGCTGCAAGCATGTGAATTAATAGAGGATTATGAGATATGATCTAGATAGCACGGGGCGGGGCAGGAACTGAAGGGGCGAAGAGAGTGTGTATTCCAGCAGCAGGATTGTGTTTCTTTGTGATCTCCGATGGATCTATTGGATTAGAGTAGCCGGTCATGGCCAAATTCACTGTTTTGACCCTTTTGTCCTCTTTAGCCGGATCTGACCCCCTCCGGGAATTTTTTTCGGTTCTGACCCTTTTAGTACCGCCACCCGAGCTGGCAGTAGGCTAGGACCTGCTACCGCCGGAGCCTGTGGTGGTAGGGTAGCGGTCAACGTAAACGGCTCCGTCCACCTCACTGACGTGGATAAGTGGCTACCGCCTTAGTGTGTGGCGGTACAGTGTGGTGGCCTACCGCTAGTGACAGTGGCGGTAGGGTGCTGAATGTATAAAATCAATGGCTGGGGCCTTTGGTGGGCCCCACAAGCCACCCATTCGCCCCCAAATCATTTCTTCCCCGAGCTCGGCCCCTCTCCCCCCTCTCCCCCCATCCTAGGCTCCATCAAATTCATCTCCATTGCTTGAGTTTTCTCCGGAGGATTGAGGCCCTTTTCATCACTCAAGGCACCTCCCTCACTCTCTTCGTTTTGGTTGGTTGGAATCAACTTATTTGATGGTATTGATTCCTTTTATGCAAACCCTAGTTGTGCTCCTTTTTGTGTGAAACCAATGGATTTGATGGACCCTAGACCTAGAACTAGGGTTGTATGTGTGTTATTGATCATGTTTGGTATGGGTAACTTTGTTGTTGTAGCTAGATCTAAGGCTATTGTTTGGGTTATTTTTCTAGGGTTAGGGTTAGTGTTAAAGCAGAGTCATTATTTAGTTGTTAGGGTTAAGCCATGGTATTTTGTTCTTTAGTTGCTATTTGTTTTGTTGCTTGAAAGTATAGCACAGAACTTTTCTCAAAGCCATATTATGTTGCCAGCCTATTGTTGACTTTTTGTAAAATTTGTTTAGATGGGTAGTCTCGTTAATCTTCATTATTTGGATAAGGAGACATTTATGAACGGCAATGACGATGAAGGGGAAGAACCCATGGTCTTTGAGTACAACCCAACCTATGTGGATGTATTTGTGAATAGAAAGATACTATATCCATACATCATCAATTATAAACTGCAAACATAGGGAAAATAACAATCAATTAATATGCATTCCCCATCACAACACTTGCATCTATATGAAATACACAAAATTTTCAAAATAGGCATTAACCACCTACCAATTTTGCAACACATTCATCCAAAGTTGTTTTTGCAATGCATTAACCATCTAGCAATTTTGCACTGCATTCATCCTCACTATCTGGCCTTCACCATAGAGAAAAATTGCTCATACAATTCATATATACATAACATTGAAAACAAATGGACCGACATATATGCATTCACCAACATATCCTCACATATCTTGCACCCACATATCCTTACATAAGCCTACTACTCAATCAAATGCGACTAAACAACTAAAACATCATTAGAAAATCAACATGAAATCCTAGGTTGCACCTAGAGCCAATAAAATCTTCAAAACCACAAACTTATTGCAAAATCTGATTGGAGGGATTGGAGGAGCTTACCAGCCTCTTCGTTTTGCCCCCAAAAAATAGCACAAATGGTGGATTCTAGAGGGAGATCGACGCGGGGGGGTGGGGGTTCGGGAGAAGGAGGGAGGCGCAGTCCGCCTCTGTTTGTGGTGACGAGAGGAGGAAGAATGGCCTGTGGATGGGGCCCGCCCGCAGCCAGCGCGAGGGGGTAAATCTTATCGACGCTCTGCCGCCACTATCTCTGGCGGTCGGCCACCACACCCTACCGCCGCTGACTATGGCGGTTGCCACTTATCCATGTCAGGGAGGTGGACGCAGTCATTTACGTTGACTCCTACCCTACCGCCACAGGATCTAGCGATAGCACGCGAGGTGGCAGTAGGAAAAGGGTCAGATCCGAAAAAAAAATCCCGGAGAGGATCAGATCCGGCTAAAAGACGACAAAAGGGTCAAAACAGTGAATTTGGCAGCCGGTCGTTACCATTTCTGTCACAGGTCAGGTGTCGCACATGTTCCTTCCTCGGCTGCATGCAGGTTTGACCTCCCTCCTCTGCGATCAGCAGGCAGGCAGGCAGGCCCACTGCTGGTGCTCCCCTCTCCTGCCAGGTACTACATGATGTTGTCCATCCACCCGTCCGTCCGCGTAGACGTCCTCCAACTGGAAATGCTGAAAATGGAAGAAGCAAGAACAGGGGAAGGGTTGAGAGCTAGAGGTGGGAGAGGAAGTGCCGCTGCAGATTCATTCGTGATCCTTCCTGGGATGACTTGGTCGATCAACTCCTTCAGGTATTTGTAGTAACTGGCCTCCATGCCCTGGCCCACATTTGGAGGGTTGCTAACACCACGACGACCGTCTAGCGTGTTCGAAAAGAGAAAACAAAGTCTAAGCCACTTAGACAGAGCAAGGCAAAACCTACTCGAAGACACACAAATGTTCTCCAATTTTTCTTTTTACAGCTTGATGGGCACAACCAGAGCATCTAGAAGCAGCAACTAAGAACTAGTAAACAACTGCATCGGAGCCAGATCAAGCGTTGAAGCCCATCTTCATTTTAGTCACCATGAACTCCTGTAATGAGAACCAATCCATGAACACTTATGTCCTTAATTATAAATTGTAGATTCTAGTACCTTTTATCTTTTCTAATTCTTGCAAGGAAGTTCACGTTGATACATCTAATATATAATTCAGACAAAGAATGGTTGTCAACATAGCTCATGCGTACAGCAGATCTAGGGATATGTGCATCGTTGTATGTGAAGTTTCTGCATCTATATTTTTCTGAGAAAGGAAGAAGGCAGAGGATTCCTGTGAGACTTTTTTTCACTAGAGCTTAAGTTTTCTTTTCATGTTGCACTGGGAGAAGCTCTTTTTCTGCTTTCTGTTCTGTTATCTCACGAATGGGAACCCGGTCAAAACATGCCCAAGGCCTGGGTGACATTTCTCAAGTACATGAGTCTTCCTTCTATAAGATCATTGCAAAGACACTGCAGCAGCAGGCCATAGACGAGCAGACCAAAGAGCAGCAGAAGAGAGGGCAAGAAAAAAGTTGTGCATAGAGCAACATAAGCAAATAGATATCTAGGGCCCTAACCAACTCGGTGCATGTGTCCAGTTCCTGCATCTTCACTGTTTGAGTATGTGACTCAGTGTTCACAATTTCGGTAATATTTGTCGTGTTCTGCAATGGCGCCCCATGCTGATTCTACCATCTTGAGAGCACTTGGAGAACCAACTGATTTTACAAGTGAACACTTTAAAAAAACATGATGAACATTTTTAATATACACATAAAAAATCAAGTAATATGACCACTTTTAGAAATGAACGAGAACTGTTTAGCACTTTTTGCTAAAAATCTCCAATGTGTATCTGCACATTTGTTCACGCAGATTATACAATTGTTTCCACAACCAATGAAATTTTCATAATATATATAAAATGCGAATCAATTTTTTCAAAACTGACATTTAAAAAAATGTTCTTACCATTCAACAATAAGTGGTCAAAATTTCAAAAAGTGTTCCTTACATTTTTGAAAAAAGAAGTGTTCATCAAATGTTGAGAACATATAAAAACCAGACTTATAAAAGCATCAAAAATATGTTATCCATTTAACAATAAGTTTTCACAATGTAAAAGTTAGTTATGACAATTTTAAAAAGTGTTCATGAAATGTAAAGAACATTTAACACGGTTTTGAAAAAAAATTCAGGAAGGATTGGATAGCGCGATGCAGAGGGAGGAACTGAAGGGGGTGTTCTATCAAGTCAGGTACCTTCTGATAGATCTCCGATGGATCAGGTTGAGTGATCAGCCCTTACCAATGGCTGCTAACCCATTTCGGCACATGGTTCTTCCTTACGTCTTTCTGAACCGGACCTTGAACCACTCAGGGAGCTATTTTTGAGCTTAAATGGAGACATCGAAATCATAAATTAAATTAAACTAAATGCAGACCTTGCCTGCTAACCCATCTTAGCAGGGTTTGTCACCATTATTTGAAGCCCACTTGATAATTCTGAAAAGATTTCCAGACATGATCATTATCAAAATCATTAATTTAAGAATCAATAAACAATACAAGTTGATGGGTGATCATCTTCATTTCCAACAACTTTGTTACTACCAGAACCGTTCGCTTCATGGACGCTCTTTACTTCGACAATTTTACTTCTCATCTTCTTCACCTTCTCAGCAAACCGGTCTTCGCTTTTTCAACCAAACATTTCAGCATTTGTGCCTTAGGTATGGTCTTGCTTAGGTTGATGCGAGTAAGAGGTTACTCTGCAGATGTTGCTGATAAAAAAATTGCTTGTTTTTTCTTGCCCTGGAAGCAGCTGGTTTTGCACCAGGTGTTGCACTTGCCTTACTTGATCCAGATGTCATATCCTGCTTTATAATTAATTTCCTCATCTGGTCAGACAATACCCCTTTGGCTTCGTCCATTGACACGGTCCATGCTTATTCGACTATCTAAAGAGCAACCGGAGCACCAATTGATTTCTTTTATTACACGATGAACACTTTTAGAAAACATGATGAATATTTTTATATACGCAATGAACATTTTTAATATAATATGACCAATTTTATAAATGTAAGACACCCTATTTAGAAATTTTAATATCTGCACATTTGTTCACTTAGTTTAAACAAGTGTTTCCACATCAAATGAAAATGTTCATTATTTAAAAAATAATAATTAAATTATAAAAATCTACAGATTAAAAAATGTTCCTACCATTCAATAATAAATGGTCACAATTTTAAAAGTGTTCCTTATATTTTTGAAAAAAGGTCCATCAAATGTTGAAGACATATAAAAATATTCGTAGATTTATAAAAGCTTAATGACATTTTCAATGGCGTTCTTACCATTAACCGATAAATTTTTCACAATTTAAAAATTATTCATGGCAATTTTAATAAGTGTTCATGAAATGTAAAAACCATTACGTAATATTTAAAATAAATATTCATGAAGGATTAGATAACATGATGCAGTAGGTGCGGGGTGACTGAAGGGGAGCATTCCAGTAAGCCAGGTTCCGTCTGATAGATCTTTGATAGATCAAATTGAATAGCCGGCTGTTACCGATGATTACTGACCCATGTCAACACATGTTTCTTCGTTACGTCTTTCTTAAACCAGATGAAACACAATCGGAAAATCTAAATTCATTACTCAACCTTGAGCCATTCAGAAATCTATTTCTGAGGTTAAATGGAGGCATGGAAATACTTTTCTTTATAAACACACAGCACTGATGCATATTGTGTTTGTCACCATTGGAAGCATAAACATGGTTATTCTGGAAAGATTTCCTGAGATGATACTTATCAAAATCATTAAATTAAGGATCAATCACAATACAATTTGATGGGTGATCATATTCATTTTCAACATCTTTTTTACTACCAGAACCATTCCCTGTGTGAACGCTCTTTACATCGACTGGTTTACTTCTCATCTTCTTCAGCTTCTTAGCAAACCGATCTGCACCTTTTCAATCAAAATTTTCAATGTTTGTGCCTTTGGAATGGTCTAGCTTAGGCTGATGCGAGAAGGAGGTTACACCACATATGTTGCTGATCACACATTTTGCTTGTTTTTCCTTGCCGTGAAAGCAGCAGGTTTGACAACCGGAGTTGCACTTGCCTTACTTGATCCAGATGTCATCTCCATCTTTATAACTAATTTCCTCATCTAGTCATACAACTCTCTTTTCTTTCGTCCAACAACACAGTCCATACTTATTCAACCATTTGCAAAGCACCCAGAGTACCAGCTGATTTTTTTTTTTTTGATGAACAGTTAAAAAAACATGATGAACAATTTATATATACACAATCAAAATTTTGAAATATAAGCACTTTTAGAAATGTATCAAAAACAATTTAGTAATTAATTATAAAAAATGTCTAATGTGTATCTGCAGATATCTTCATGCAGATTAAAAAAGTGTTTCCACATCTAATGAAAATATTGATGATATATTAAAAATGTGCATTCATCTAGAAATATTATTCTTGACAAAAAATGTTCTGGCCATTAAACAATAAATGGCCATAATTTTAAAAAGTGTTCCTTACATTTTAAAAAAAGTTCAACCAATGATGATAACAAATAAAAATTATCCATAGATTGATACAAGATTCATGAAATTTTAAAAGACATTCTTACCATTTAAATTTTCAAAATTTTAAAATTATTAATGAAAGTTTATAAAAGTTTGAATGAAATGTAAAAAGATCCCATAGTTTTTAGAAAATGTTCATGAAAGATGGGATGGCACGATACGGTGGGAGAAACTGATGAGGAGCATGGTTCCTTCTGATAGATCTCCGATGGATCGGCTTGAGTAGCGGCCCTTTATAATGGTTGTTGATCCATGACCAGATGAAACCCAGTCGAAGAACCCACATTCACTGCTTGACCTGGAGCCATGCAGAAAGCTTATTTTGAGCTTGAATGGAGACACATAACAGTGATGCATACATTGTTTATGGCCATTTGAAGCCTAAACTTGCTTTCTCTAAAAATAATTATCGACATGATATTTATCAAAATCATTAAATATGGTCAATCACAATGTTCACATGAATACAAAAAAAGTTCACAAACAAATTTTGAAAATCGTGAACAATTTGTGAAAAGTGTGCTTTTTTTGGAGTTTGTGATGAGTTTTTGAAATTCTAGTTTTTTTATAAATGTGAACATCTTTTGGAACCCGTGGACATCACTACAACATGAAGGCGATTGTCGCCGAGGGCCGCAGCGTGACGACGCCACATCATCATCTGATCTACAAGTGTTTGATCTTGAAGGGAGCAAACCCTAGGCAGCCACGGTGCATGCTTTCCCTATCAGTAAGAATGCTCTTGCTTGGGTGCATAGTTTGCCCTATTATGCTGTGGTTGGTTCGATTAGTAATGTGCGTGTTGTTCATGTGTGTTGTAGAAGGAAGAATTAGGGTTTCAATATCAGGCAACAATCATGCCTTCTGTTCTTCCTCAAGAACATGCATGGATTCTTATCACTTTCTTTGTAATATTGTGCACTGCCACTTTATTTCATGTTAGTCACATGTGCTAATAACTACAGGAAAAGTGAAGACTGATGTAAGCTCATAACTTGTTCCTTTGCTTTTTGTTAGCCGCATGTTTTCATCCAAGCCAGATTTTTTATGTGCACTTGAGAACAAACCATGCATGTAAAGAGTCGAAATTGAGCAAGTTTTCTGGTCTTCGGTAGAAATTGCTTGGCGTGGTTTTCTCTGAACCACCTTCAGGAATGGGGATTTCTCAAGGAGAGAGCATGCATGGAGACAGTTTACATGTTTGCTGAATTTTGGTAGATCGATATTTATTAACACTGAGATGGCAAAATTTCAACAAGTGGCCTTTCAAAAAGAAAATTCTCGATAAGCCTGACTTGTTTTTACAAATAATAGCATTACACTTCTAGGGAAAAGCCTAGCAGCAGCGTAGGTTCTAGGAATATCAGTAGCGCGGGGACCGGCGCTACTAATAAGGCGCTATAGCTAACCCATAGCAGCAGCGCGTGCCCGCCCGCGCTACTGCTATACAAGTGTAGCAGCAGCGTTCTGCGTGGAAGCTCGCTACTGCTAATAGCTCTAGCGCGCTTTGGCCGTACACGCTACTGCTATAGTCACGCTGCTGCTAACTTTCCTCCACTCGCTACTGCTAATTTTAGTAGTTTTTGATTTTTGTTCTGCATATTTGTTTTGTATTTGAACTGGCTTTATACAAGAATCTTTAGCACATACAAATGTCATCATCATACACATACAAATGGCTGCGAGACCACAAATGTAATCATAGCATATACATACAAATAGTCTCATCATAATCATCATCCAACACAAAGTGGTATCTCGTCATCATCTCAAAAATAGCGATACATGCAAGTCTCGAATACATGCAACTACAACGTCATCCATCTAAACAATGATATACACGAGAAGTGCTATCACTATGAGTGATAGTGGAACTATGCAGTACATGAGGCGGCGGTCATGAGTCCTCTCTCGCGCTCGCCTGAACCTCAAGTAACTAGCTTGTGCTTCTTGTCTGCTTTTGAAGCCTTTATGGCTGGCGCCCGAGATCCCCTGCACTTGCGCCTGACACTCATGTCACTCGTCATACACTCCCGGAACCTTCCCTTCGTACACGACATAGCACTTGGCCATCAAGAAACTAGGTACTTGTTAGAGATGCATCTTCATCAAGAGGATGTACAATCATATGCAACAAAATATACTAGAGCAACATGAAAAAGAAAGGGTTAGCAACTAGATGCAACATACAATATGCAAACTAATTAACTAGAGGTACGCAGGTCATGGTACGCAAACTAACAAAGTAGCGTTACGCAAGTTCGGCAGGGACCGTGGACATCACAAAGTTTCATCGCTACAGAAAGTATACAAGTTCAGCCGACACATATCATCATCATCGGCATCGTAAATCACTAGAAGTTCCATCCTTCCATATCATCGAGGATGGACCCTAGCTTCTAGAACGCCGTGAGGTCTAGAAGTTGCATGCCTATGCGAGTTCGGACGTGAGCTCGCGATATAGGGCCGTGGTGGAACATCCCCTTCTCATCGACGACTTCTTTCATGATGATCGTTGCAATGTCCCTTTGGATGCGAAAGAAGTCATCTCTAAGTTTATAATCCGCTTCTCCATGAGATACTAGCCACTTGTGGATATGATCATCATTTCTGCTTGTCATGCGAAGCTTTTGGTGATCCCTGCTGAACTCAATCATGAGATGGACGATGTAGAATCCATCCTTCTTGCTTGGTTTTGGGACATGGATGCAGCAGAAGTTAGTTTTATGCGCGAAACCCATCTTCTTGTTCCTTTGTTTCCTGATCTGCATGTGGCCACCTCTAATGCTGAAGCCTTGGAGAGCATCATCTAGAATATTCATTACGTGGGTATAGTCCTTTTTCTCGTAGTCTTTGGAAGGGTCGAAATACACAGCGTGGGAGACTCGCGGGTAAAGAACGATAAGGACGGCGCGCCCGTTGCTGCGGGGAAAAGACACCTCAAATTATTCTCAATATGAGTGAAAAGGAATGATTGAAATGTACGAAAGGGTTTTCCGGAACTGACTTACTTTGGATGATAAGGCAGGAGGACAATTTCCTGGTCCTTATTCTGTACCATGAAGTTTTGGAGGTAGTGCCTAGCAGTTTCACGCTCAAAGTCGCCGAGACTCAAGAAAGACTCGTGCATGTAGTACGGATCCGCCACACAGATTTGCGAGACTTCTTCTCTCTTCATGACGGAGCTCATATGTAGCGTAAAAAGGCGGACGATTGTAAAATCGAGCCGCCTTGTCAAAAACATCTCAAAGATATGGTCAAACCGCAGGAAGAACACCTCCGCGGGCCGTGTGTCGACGTAGCACCTCCCCTCAGGCACACGAGCCGCTGGCCCAAAGGGAGTCCCTTAAGTTCGTTCAAGGCCCAGTTGAGAAGGGTGTCCCACTTGGGCCTCATCGGAGAAGTAGGGCTTTCGGCTGCAAGCTGGTGTTGCTTCTCCTGCAGAAGGAGCGTGAACCGTTTAGGAATGTGTAGTCGACTAGATATGGAGCTAAATGTAAGGTGGTAAAAGAATAATTACCGGTAGTCTAATCAATTTCCTCGTGATCTGGTCCGTGTAAAAAACCTTCTTTTCCTTGCCCCACTTGTAGCGGGCCCTAATGAAGTCACGCTCCAAGGGGTTGGTGAACTTCGCGAAGGGGTTTGGGATACCCGCGGCTTCACGTTCCGCGTCCTCCTTATACCATAATGGCCTTTTACCGAGGTAGCCACGGCTTCCGAGGCGATGCTTCCCCGTGTTCCTTTGATGAAGGCTCTTGAATTTCGCAGCCTTAGCCTTGGCTGCCTCGGTAGCGCAAGTGTCCTTGAATTATTCGAACTCCTCTTCCGTAAGTGTCGGATTTTCCTCCAGAATCTTGGACAGGGGTTCCTCAGCCTCAATAGCTCGTTTCACCCTCCCTTTCCAGGAGGCCAAATCATTGCTGAACATGCGCATGGCGAGATTGTTAATCTTTTTCATCTTCGGATCATCCCACGGTTGTTCTATGTTATCATCCCGGTCGGGGAACTTGAATCTCTTGTGCAACTTCGTCAGGAGCAACTGCGTCAAATGTTCTATACTCCTTAAGTCATCGTCGTTGATGCTCGCGCATTCCCGTAGGATGCATCCTACTTGGTTCCCATAGCACTTGCGAGGTTCTTCCGGCTCTAATGCATGGCTCAAACTTGCCAGGTGCCATCTTTGTGATCACTAGTCGTCCAATCCCTAGTTTGTTAGGTTTTCGTATCCTCTGCTTCTTCTACTTCTTCTTTTCGGTAGCGGCATCGGCACCGGTATCTTCCCCGCCGGTACCTTCCCCGCCGATCTCGGCGCCGCAATCGGTCTCGGCGCCGCCATCGATCTCAGCTCCGCCATTGGTGCCGGCGCCGTCGGTGTCGATGTCGGCATCAGTACCATCATCGAGGCCGACCTACAAACCTTGCTTAGCAGTCAAATAGTCGAGGTACTCTTGTTCACCCTCATAATCCATCTCGTCTGCATCTTGGTTAGAAGGCCCAGTTTCTTCGTTGTTCGATATGTTTCCTGTGATTAAGTCTCCTCATTTAATTCTAAAAGTATGAAAAAAATGAGAAATGACATAAAAAAGAAATCTATGTTTGCCGGAATGTCGTTTCCCAGCAACTCCCAGCACTCGATATGCCTACTATCTAGCACAAATCATGCCAAAATTCACGGAAAATTTTGGCATGACCTTTGCTAAAAAATGGACATATCGAGCGCCTGAAATTCACCAGAACGGAAATGAATCAACATTCCGGCGTAACATAGGCCACTCGGATCATTTACCCTGCACATAATCATCATTTTCCAAATATGACATGTCCAAAACATCACATGTCCAAATTCCAGACATGACTTGTCCAAAACATCACATGTCTAGTTCAAATTTTGCATATAAATTCAGCCTACCTAAATTTGCTTTAACAAGGGATGTTGATTTGGAGAATTGCTTAAATGTTGCCTTTTCTTTTAACTACAATTGCTTAACCCTAAATTTCTGTCCTATTTTAAAACGTACGGTTCATAAAAACCTAGTTAAATTCATAACTAAATAGATAACCTAATTAACCTACTGCCCTAACTAAAACCTAAGTAAATTAACCGAAGAACCCTAGCTAGCAGAGAGAGGAGGAGCGCTAGGGGGGTTTACAGAGGGTGCAGGGGCGAGGAGGCCGGCCCGACGACGGCCGAGGTTGGGAGGGGAGGAAGCAGAGGAGGGAGGCGTGGCGCGTCGGGGTCGGGGGCGAGCGCCGGGGTCGGAGCCGAGGCCGGAGTTGGGGCCGGGGTCGGGGGCGAGCGCAGGGGCGCGGTGAGGGCGGGGCGAGCGCAGGGGCGCGGCGAGGGCGGGGGCGAGCGCAGGGGCGCGGCGAGGGCAGGGATCCGGCGGGATTTGGGGGGAAAAGAGGCGGGATGAACCAGAGAGAGTGAGGATTTTGGGTTAAGTGGACGTAGCAGTAGCGCGTTTAGCGAAAAAGCACTGCTACTATTACAGGTAGCTATAGCGGTTTTGTACGGAAAGCGCTACTGCTACTTGACTAGCTGTAGCTCTTTTTCAGTAAAGCGCTACAACTATAACAGTTTTCCTTTTTCTTTTCCTTTATTTTCTCTCACTTTTTTTTTCCTAGAGCAGTGAACGAAGGGAAGGCGATATATATTGCATCATTTGACGGTTAATTATGTATACAAAATAGGAACATATATATTACATCATTGGACCCATGCATAATAATGGCTAAGTGTGTATACAAAATAGGAACATATATATATATATTACATCATTTGACCGATAACATACGGTTCCTCAGCGTTGACGTTTTCGTTTTCGAGTCAGCTTCTTTCCCTTCTTGTTCGTTGAAGAATAATTGAGCCCCTCATTGTGACTTTGCCTTTTCCATGGAGTATGATTTTTCTTAGGTAATGTAGTATTGATTCTTCTTTTGACGTATACTTCATCATCATCGTCATCTTCCCTCATTGGGTTGCGGTACTGATCATAGTCTTCCTCGTTGGCGACTGCATCCATTCCAATGATGTTCCTTTTGCCTCTCCTCACGACAACACGGCTGGGATTGCGCGGGTCGGTTATGAAGAAGCATTGTGTCACGTGCTTAGCGTGTACCCATGGCTCATTTTTTGCGATAGCATTCACGGTAGCGATCTTGGCGTCGGGTATAGTCATGGTAGTGAAATTCCAGTTTTCTCTTTCAACATTCTTAGCCCATCTGACACGAAACATCCTCATGTTATGCAGTCCAGAGTAGTCAAGCTCCCAGATCTCCTGGACCCTTCCGTAAAATCTTTCAGTTGCGCCGTTGTCACTGCCGGTCATGCATTCCATCATCACCCCTGAGTTCTGATCATCACTATCCATATCTTTGGCCTCCCTGTAGAACGTGTATCCGTTGATATCGTATGCCTGATAGGTTAGGAGGTTGGGCGAGGGGCCATGTGCTAAGGCGTATATGAGCAATCCGTCCTTAGAGCCCTCCTCCGGGGGATTAGCAATAATATGCTCTTTGAACCAATCCAGGAAAGTGGAGTTGTGTTCTCTAGTAACTTCGGCATCTGTCCTGCATACCCCCCGGTCACGATACTTCTTTGCGATAATTTCTTTATGCAGTGCCACGAAAGGATCTACCTCGTATAGGTGTTGTAGCACTACCAAGTTTGCAATGTCAAAGTCGCTGCGTCGATCTGAGTATGCCACGTGCAGTTCCCTGCGACCGTTGGAGTGACCTTCTCCTTCGAGCCTCCCATCGTGCTTGTTAACGGGCAAACCAACACTAACATCAGGCGGCTGGTCTGTGCCTTATAGAAAATTCTTGCAGAAAGAGATGCACTCTTGTGTCAGATAGCCCTGGACGATGCTTCCATCCGGACAGGACATGTTACGAACGAATCCTTTGATGATCCCATTCATCCTCTGAAACGGCATCATGTTGTGCAGAAATGACGGCCCAAGTCTATTATGTCGTCCACAATATGGACACACAGATGCACCATCACGTCAAAGAACGCGGGCGAGAAGTACATCTCAAGCTCATTCAGTATCACAACGATCTCTTCCTGTAGCCTTCGGAGCTGCTTCAGACTGATCGACTTTCGAGAAATGACGTCGAAAAAGTTGCAGAGACCAATAAGCGTGTCACGGACGTGCTTGTCCATTATCCCTCTAAGGGCAATAGGTAGTATCTGCGTCATCATCACAAGACAGTCATGGGACTTCATCCCGCTGAACCTTTTCTTGTCCGTGTCTAGATATCTGCTTATCTTGCATCTGTCTCCGTCTCGGTCTCGTCTGACTATTTACGGGGCGGCATGTGCAAATCTTGCAAGTCTTTTCTTGCCTTCGGCCCATCCTTGGTCTTATCCGGCATGTTCATCAATGTCGCGAGCAAACTCTCAAGGACATTCTTACATATGTGCATTTGATCAAGGCAATGAGGTGTATCGAGTTTGTGCCAGTACTCCAAGTCCCAGAACACAAACCTCGTCTTCCATACCTTCAGCAGCGGCTCCGGCGCCTTTTTCATCGTCTTTCCCGGCGCGGGGCACTCCTTCCAGTTTTTCAACAGCTCATCGATTTCGGCACCGCTCCGCTTACGTGGAGGTCCTCGATGCTCAGCGTGACCATTGAATAGATCTCCACGGTTTCTCCACGGGTCGTCCTGTTCGAGCCATCTTCGATGCCCCATGTACACGATTTTCCCAGACCCGCCATCTTTCCTTGACGTTAGCTGCTGAGACGTCGTATCATCCATGCATCGCGTGCATCCGCAATATCCATGGCACACCTGGCCTGCGACATATCCATAACCGAGATAGTCGTGCATCGTCGTGATCAGCGCGGCTCGCATGTAGAAATACTCGCCTTTGCTGGCGTCCCATGTCTTGGCCGGTGTTTTCCATAAAGTGTCTAACTCCTCTTGAAGTAGCCCCAGATACAAATTAATATTATTTCCTGGTTGTTTGGGCCCTTGAATAAGCATGCTCATGTGAATGTACATCGACTTCATGCACAACCAGGGGGGAGGTTGTACATCCATACAAACACGGGCCATGTGCTATGGTTGGTGTTCTGGTTGCCAAACTGATTCATGCCATCGGTACACGGGCCGAGCACGATGTTCCTTGCATCACATTCGAAATACCGATAGAAGCTATTCAACGCTCTCCACTGGCTTCCATCCTTGACGTGTCTCAGCTTCGGATCATCTCCATCGTCGGGCTTCTTCCTCTCCGCGTGCCAGCGCATTAACTTTGCTTCCTTGGGATCTACGAAATACCGCGGGAGACGGGGAGTGATCGGTAAGTACCATACAACTTTCTGGGGACATTTCTTCCCGGCCTTCTTGTATCGAGAAGCATTGCACACCGGACAGCTTGTTTTTTCCGCGTGCTCCTTCCGATAAATCATGCAATCGTTGATGCATGCATGGTATCTAACATGCGGCAGATCAAGAGGGCACACGATCTTCTTGGCCTCATCAACACTAGTAGGACATATATTCCCCGTAGGTACTTGAGATGCTCATCGAGGCTAGTGTCGGTCCATTTGTTTTTAGCCTTCATCTTCAGGAGTTGGAGCGTGAAACTCAAGCGGGTCACCTCAGGATTGCAACCATCATACAATGGAGTGTTCGAGTCTACCACCAGTTGCTCCAGCTTAGCCTCCTCTCTAGAAGCAGCTCTCTCAGTAATCGTCTCCTTGCGAAGTAGTGCCTGAACATGAGGGTCCTGCACGATTGAACTTAGTACCGACGAACTCTGCTGCGTGGAGTCCACGTTCTCTCCGCCGCCATGTCCGGCCTCTTCCCCGCCGCCATTATCGATCATCTCTTCGTCTTGCCCCGTGTCATCATTGCCTGCTCCGTCGGCGTCCTCAACATCGTCATCCTCATCTTCAATTATCCACCGAGTATAGCCATCCATGAAACCAGTCATGAGCAGGTGCGCTTCGACACGACCATCGTCATAGGGGTCGAGCCAAACTATTCCTTTGCATTTTCAACACAGACATAAAACCTCTGTCCGATTATTTTCTTTCATGTCCTGCACCGCCGACCGCAACCAGCTGTCCACCATCGTTCCACTAATCATCATCACTAGTAGAAAAAGGGTCAAATGTCAAGCACATTAGTGCCGGTTTGCTTTTGAGCCAGCACTAATGTGTGCATTAGTGCCGGTTCCAACGGCTAGCCGGCCGCTTTCATTAGTACCGGTTCGTGGCCGACCTTTAGCACCGGTTCGTGCCACGGACCGGTACTAAAGTGAGTGGTGGCAGGATGTTGTCAGTCCAGGGCCCCTCCAGCATCTTTAGTACCGGTTCGTGGCACGAACCGGTGCTAAAGGTCGTCCTACATAAACCCTTCGTCCACCCGAACTCGCTCTGTTCTTTCCCTTTCCCCTCTCCACCCTGCATAAACCCTTCATGCATGAACGTCTGCACGGTAATAATAAACAAATTGATTATAAAAATGCGTGCATGCATCAAAGTCATACAAAAATTCGGCATGACCTTCCCTAAAAATAGGACATATATAGATCTAGAGTTTGTCCAGAATTCGCCGAAACGGAAATAAATCGACATTTCGGCAAAACATAGGCAACTCAAAAGCACAATTTGGCGTCAACACATGCCACACACACAATTTCCATCATATTGCCCAATTATCATATCACACACACATACACATATTTCCATTTTGCAAAAGCATGAAATTTTAATCACATCTATCTCGAGATCGAGCACACGGTGGAGATGATGATGTAGGGAGATCAAAAGTGCAGAAAGCTCTTCTTGACAAAGATATATCTAGTTAGGGGCAAATAGGTCACTTGACTAAATGCTACATCTACCTAGCTAGCTAATTTGGGAGGAGACAACTTCAACTAGTGGAGGGGAAGGAAAAAGAAAAAGGAGATGCATTAATGGAGGTGGTGTAGTTAGCTAGGAGTAATGAAGAGAGAGAAAGGTAGGTAGAAGAGGGAGAATAATGGGGGGAGAAGTCTTGAGGAAGAAGAACAGTGGGAGAGGGAGGATGTGGGAGGTAGGGGAAAGGGAGGAGAGGAGATGGGGGAGGGGAGGACGGGTGGGAAAAGGTTGTGGGGTGATGCGCCTTAGCAGTAGCGCGGGAGTAGCAGCAGCGCTCTTTTCT
Source organism: Triticum aestivum (assembly GCF_018294505.1). Lineage (NCBI taxonomy): Eukaryota > Viridiplantae > Streptophyta > Magnoliopsida > Poales > Poaceae > Triticum > Triticum aestivum. The sequence continues at coordinate 7,433,519 of NC_057796.1, forward strand.
CACACGCGCTACTGCTAAACGGGCCAACCGTGTGGACAATTTCAAAATTAGCAGCAGCGACGTGACTAAAAAGCGCGCTACTACTATTGCTTTAGCAGTAGCGCGCGTCGTGACACCGCGCTGCTGGTAAACTTAGGTTGTTGGGTACTGTCGGTACATTTTTGTAGGAGCGCGGTTTATCCATCACGCGCTACTGCTAAATTTTCATCAGCAGCGCGCTTTTCTTAACCTCGCTACTGCTAATTAGCGGCAGCGCCTCTTTTTGTGCCGCGCTACTGCTAAGATTCTGTGTATAAGGTTTTCCCTAGTAGTGTTATACATCATGTATGTGTTCTCCTGGTCCATATTTAGGTATTTTAGGCATAAGTAACACCTACGTTTTGCCTACCATGTGCCTCTAATCTGATGTAGATCTTTGGCTTATGTTGTTCTAAATTAGCAAATGATCATGTCTTGGAACAAGAAGTCTGTGGAGCTTTTCGCTAATAGTAACATAATGCCTTCCTCTAATAAGATTTTCTAACAAAATGTCTATCCCAGAATTGTTGATATAGCATTAAGTTCCGACAGTATTCTCTTTTCCTCTCTAATAATGATTTTATTGTACTATTTGTGCTACAGACGTGAGAGCGTGGACTCTTCTCGTTGGGAATGTATTAGTATTAATTTGTGTTTTGTCAATACTTTGTCCTATAGGGGTTAGCATGGAAATCACTCACACTATTGCCAATTCAGTAATGTAGTAAAACTGATGGATCAAGTAAATCCTTGTGAATCAACTACATTATTATTAATCATCTATAGGGGTGCGAATTGAATAAATTTCTTGCATGTGTAAACTGGCAGAATGAAGCTGCGGCTCTGCCTGGTACAATGGCTGAGCTGGAAGCGCTAAAAATAGACACTTGCTCCAGAATTTATGGGGGAACATGATTAAGAGGTTGTTTGCCATGCATCACACTGTTATTTGCCACTCATCATTACACTTCATTTTTCCTCATCACAAGATACATAAATTGCGTCTCTGTTCAAAATCCGCCATTATATTTGGTCTCTGAACATGTAGGATAATTAAGTGCTTTTCCAAGAATCAAATTGGCACGAATAATGCAATGCGGAGGACAATACTTGGACGATTTGCAGATGGCGATCAAATCCAGCGTAGGAATCTACTCCACCAAGGAGGAACGACCGCTGGATTATTTTGGCGTGCACTGATTGCCCAGAGAACATCGCGTGTGAAGCTATTTTGAATTGGCATCATGTGTGATGGAGTATTAAAACTGGTAACAAGGAAGTTTGTATTATTTAAAGTGTTTAGATAGGAACATAAAGAAACATAGGTTTTTCTTCTAATAAAGCATACATATCTACAACAATCTATTTGGATTTGTGATTTTAAAGTTTAAGCAATGGAGTGTATAGAAGCCGAACCAATTGTCTCAGTGAGCAGTCTACATGGAGCATGCATGTTTACTGCAGATATGGACTCCTCATGATAGTGATATACAATGCACGTGCATGAGGAGCATGCCCTACAAAACCAGTTGTACCATGTTGGTACACTTGCTAACGTATGAGGACAAGATTGTGATATCAGTCAATTCATATAAGATTTTGTTAGGAGCCTGTTTTTCAGATTGACTCATGGTGATGTATATGTCCAGCTATAATTTGAGTATGAGTTGCTTGCTTTTTCGAATAGTAAATGCATAAGTAATATTTGTTGCAACACAATCAAGAACAGATGTGATGTGCACATCAAGAATGACAATTATGTTTACAATAATGTCTTTGTATCTAAGTTTATTGTTCTGTGGCAACGTACGGACATTTAGCTGTCATGGCACATCAAGAACTTTATTAGGATGAAGCTCCACCCCTTATTTGCATAAGCTTGTATTAAAAGCTACTGTTAGTGAGTTTTATGCAGCATCAAATCATCAAAAGCATTTTATCTAAAGTTGCAAATGCTGATTATTATTTTAGTGAAGGTGTTCCATATTTATTTAGCGGAATCTTTTCAGTGGCCAAATTTTGTTTTGCTTCTTAATGAACAAAAATGTGAATGTAGGTTGTCTCGAGTATAGAAGGGCTAATGAGAGAAGATGCTGTAGTGGACTATTTTTTGTGTTCAGCCATCTTTCTTATCCGGTTCCAGTTGTAGCGTGGTTGCTCCCAGCTATCCTATGCAAGGCCAGAATCTCCGACGGGGTTGGAGCATGCATCAGCGATGGGATGAAGCAGGCGATCTTCACCGAAGAAGTGCAGGCGTGGTTCGGCTCCACCACCTCTTCTCCATGCTCAAGCCGTGCACTCCTTTAACCGGAGAGTATATTGGACCCAACTCTACTTCGAGCTTGACGGCCAGAGTATATTGGACCCAACCCCACCAGCGTAGAAGTACAGAGTTATCACCCAGTGTTGCACAATGTTATCTGTAGGCTAGGCATCGAACATGACATATTAACTTAGTTCTTTTGTTTTTTAGACTTGGTGAAGAGATTGTCTATAGCCTAGCCATCAGACATGATGCATCCAACCATTTGCGAGATAGCTATAGTTCTAAGTGCAGTGATCTCTTGAATGTAACCAGGGGTACAATTTAGCATGATTTGATGCGTTTGATTCCAGCACAGTCTCCTATGCATCATGGACTAACAAAAGTGAACTCTAATACATACAGGATGTGCAAGATCGTGCAAGCAGCAACGGGACAGATTATACTAATGAAAGAATGCCAAAGGTTGGCATGGCGTTCTTTTTTCGGAAGATGAGGCGTATTCCTTTCATAAAGATAAATTGGTTGAATCTATTGGCCGTAGCGTCTGGCGAGGCAGTCATGTTTCTGAATAGCAGATGCCAAATTAATTTAGGTTACATAGTAATCTCTCATGTTTTTGTTTGCAATTTTATTTGAACTTGAAAAATACATGACTATTGTAGTGTCTGAAACCGAGCTCAAATAATCTTAAGTGGGTGCAAGCTTTAGTTAGTCTTTGGTTTCCAGTCATCTTATATGTTATTATTTGCCATGTTGCAGTAGGACACATAGAATAGAAAGTTCAGTTGCGGCCACAAATATAACTTGCAGTACAACACAAACACATGTACATGTAAACTGCATTACTAGAAATGGCAAGAAGTAGAACTCAGTTGTTAAGCTTAACTAAAAGGCGATGTCATTTCTAGGTTTTCTAGCTGAATAACTTCCACTTTATATGTATGTTAGTTCAAATAATTGTCAAATTCCCTCAAAACATGTGCTACCGAAGAAACTGTTGTCTTGAAAAGTCTTTCTCTCCTACAAAGGCAGCTCAGTGGACTTGAGCCATATCAAAGTTAGTAGAAGCACCAACATGTTTAAGCCATGCTTTTGTTTTTCACCATCATCTTTCACATGTACAGTTGAGCCGGCTGAATTATATATCGCTTTATCTCTGCAATTCTCCTTTTGAGAGCAGAATTACTATAATTTGTGTATGGACAAAAGTGTTCGGTCAGCATGTGGTTGATTGGTTAATTGTTTTAGAGAAGGCAAGCATTCAAGTTGCTCGGCAAAACAATTTTTGTTGTGTGGATAGTGCCTATATTTTACTGATATGAATGGTTGAACATAGTACTTATGTTACGTGAGGAGTAACATAAGATGAAGTGTAACATGGCGGACATGGCTTGGTGGAGAGATGTTATGGGGTCGTGTTGAGGTTGACGGCGCAAGAAATGGGCAAATGGGGTTCCCGATATGTTCCCGACTTCTCATGGAGCAATGCCATGTGCGGCAACATCGTATTGGGTTCCATTTCCAGCTGGAGAAGAACGGATGAATGGTATGAGTGCGATTCATCTATTCATTCATTTTATCCTTCCTTATTCCACTCAACCCAGATTAATTTACTTTTGCACTCACCCATCCCTTGATGGATCTAAAAATTTAGTGACATTAATTGTAATGACGAATATCATATATCCATCAGCCTGAAATGTTTTTTCTTGTAGAACATGATCATTATGATTATATATACAACCATTAAGTTTTTTAAAATGACCGTGGCAATGCACGTGCATTCTACTAGTATTACAGGCAAGTGAGGCACGTCAACCATCCACATAGCAATGTTACCCTATGCATCAACCTAATGGTGGGTCCTAACAATAAGGGTTCATATCTAAATCTAAAGTACAGCAAAATTATATTAGCAATTGAAGCTGAGAGGAAGCGGTTACTAAACCTAGGTTGCTTGCTGTCCGGTTCGGACATGGTGTGCATGTAATGACACCATCAATAACATGGGCAACTAGGCGCGTTGCATGTATATATTTTTCTTCTATATATTGTTTTCTAACCATACTAAAAAAAGGCAACGTAGATCAATTGTTTGGCCACGGTAGCACTTTTTACAGAAACATCGTACACTCTAGAGTACATATGTGTAACAAGACGCTAGCTTTGAAACACTCTGGCAGAAGTCTTTCAAGGCTGATTATGCACCCTGCCCTATGAATTTTCCGCATCAGAATGAACTTTCCTTGCAAATGCACAAATTGAGTGGTGCATATGTATCTTTTTTTAAACCACCACATATATTGATTAACCAAGATTGTTATTACAATCATTCATTACAAGATTCACCAGGCAGGGCGGAACATCGTTAACAAGGACACCATCCGATCTATTATTGAAACTAAACTTTGCAATCGTATGGCCCACAACATTAGCCGAACGATTAATCTTGGAGTATTTAAAATTATTTATAAGCTTTGATAAATTCCTCGCTTCCTTTTTCAAATCAGCCATTGTTTCATTTGCAAGGGACGCAACAACAAACGCACAATCAGTCTCCAAAATTATAGGATTGTAAAAGGTAATACCTATATATAGACCCGCAGTGCATGCTCGGAGTTCCGACTCCTCCATGCTTTTACAAAGCCCAATGTAATCCCAGGAAGAGACGAGGACCTTCCCCGAAGAGTCCCTGACCACCACACCCACACTTGTAGCGCTAATGCTCTCCACAAAGCTTGCATCAACATTGATCTTAATATACTCCGAAGGAGGGGGTTGCCATAACACCCGAGTTTCCATAGGATTAGAAACAATTTTTAATCCAGACAGCAGACCTTTACGTTTATTTTTCGAGTCCACCTCTGGGCAGGATTGAATTGAGACAAATGACGACCAATAATTCTCCACAAAATTAACAGAGGCCGAGACAAGTTTCTTCCCCGTACCAAATATCAAGTCATTCCTCAAGTGTTAGGCTCTCCAGAAAATGAAAATAATTTGGTCACGGAGAGTAGCATTCGATTGGTCCAAAAGAATAAGAAACCAATTAGACCCCGAATGCTTAAAAACCTCCTCCGCAGGAAGATCCCATATATCCCTCATTGCCATACGCAACGCATATGCCTTAGGGAACTTGACTAGCGCATGAAACATATTTTCATCTTCCATTCCACAAATAGAACATGTACTAAGAGTGGCTTGGTGGTGCAGGACTCTGTTTACCTAGACGGCCAAGCTATTCGTAGCGACACGCCAAGTAAAAATACGAATCTTCTGAGGAACATTTGCCTTCCAAATAATATCCCAAATCTTCCTCTCCCCCAACACCGTGCCACTGTATTGCCCTTCATCTTCTTTACGTTCCTTTAGATTAAGCGCAAGCATGTACGCGCTTTTAACCGAGAATAAATCATTCTTCTCAAAATGCCAAGCTATAAAATCAGCTTCCCTTGACGACTGAAGACGTAGACTTAAAATCTCCTCTGCATCATGTGGATAAAATAAGTGCCTAACCAAATTCTCATCCCATCTCCTCTGTCCACTCAAAATTAAGTCACACACCCATTTGATCCTGGTCCTGATCTTCTTTGCAGTAACCTTAAGACCAGAGATTCTTGGTAGCCAATTATCTCTACAAATATTAATATTAGATCCATCACATACTCGCCAAATAACACCCAATTTAAGCAGGTCCAAACCATGCAGAATACCTTGCGAAGGAAGCGAAGCTGATTGTGGAAAAACAGTGTCAAGGATATGCCCCTAGGGATAATATTTCGTCTTCATCACCTTTGCGCATAAGGACTCAGGGTTAACCACCAATCTCCAAGCCTGCTTAGCTAGCAGAGCTTGGTTAAATAATCTAAGATCACGGAAACCCATACCTCCCTCACCTTAAGGCCTAGTCAGTTTGTCCCAAGCCAACCAGTGAGTTTTCCTCCTATCATCCTCGTGAGCCCACCAAAAGTTCCTTATAATATGAGATAGCTCCTCACAAAGCGATGCCGGGAATTTAAAGATACCCATGGCATAAACTGGAAGATACTGAAGAACTGCTTTGATCAACGTTTCCTGCGCCCCACTAGATGCATATTTTTCAATCCAATCCAATAAAATTTTAAGAGCTTTTTCTTTAGTAGATTGAAATTTACCCGCCTTCATTCTTCCTTGTGGCACCGGAAGCCCAAGATATTTGTCCTCAAAACCTTCAGCGGTAATATTTAAGATTACCATGACAGACACTTGGTTTTCCATACTACACTTCTTACCGAACATAATAGAGCATTTATCAGCGCTCAATAACTGTCCAGTCCCCTTCTCGTAAGTTGAAATGATATTTTTAATTGTCAACGCTTGATCAATGGACCCCTTGAAAAACATAAGGCAATCATCGGCAAATAAAAGATGAGAGATACCCGGTGCATATGTATCTTTAAGTTTGCAGTGCTTGAGTCAGAGTCGGACAATCGATGCAGACCACATGAACATGCTCCGAAGGGCATGAGTGCCCCAAGAGAATAACAACTTTCTCAGTGGGAGGACATAGACAAAACACTACTAGTTGTGCACTCCGAGAATTTTTTTTTTTTAGATTCATTATCACACCTTCAACTTAGGATACGATTATAGTTACAACTGATTTACTGAAGAAAAAAAATGCATATATCAGAATACATAACTTTCAAAAGCATCATATAATTAAAATTATCTCTCAATGATAGTATATTTAATAGGTTCCATTTGATGTCGTCTCTTTCAGTCGTTAACTGGACACTGTCGAGTAGCTCCCAAAGATTTATGAACTGATCAATGTCCTCTGAAGACACAACTCGTTGCAGTTCGTTCATCCATCTTCAACCAGTGAGTTTTTCCGGCGCGCTAGGCAAAACATCCTTGGGGAAATCTCCTTTGGCGCCTGACCCAACAACCATTTATCCTTAAAAAATGAGCTATCGAACCATCACCGATGATAATTGTGGTGGAAGTAGCAAACAGTTGTCTATCAATCATGTCACAGGGAATGACTGTCCCTTTCTAGGATTTGTCCTCCTCTTGCCATTCGCTCCACATCCATTTTAGCCTCAGCGATCTTCCAGTTAAAAACGTACACGCCTCAGCCACCGCTCAAGCCCCTATAAAAGGACGCGCCTTTCTCTTTCCGTCGCACGTCTCCCTAATCTCGTCGAAGCCTGTCCTCTCCTTCCTACCTCCCTCCTGGTCCGTGCCTCGACGGCCTCGGTCGCCGGGCCCAAATATGGAGGTGGACATGCATCCGGAGGCCGAGCGACAGCTCCGCGACAAGTTGAATTGTTGCTTCTGCGACCTCCGCATCGCCATGCCCATCACGTCCAACGAGCATAAGGCCTCCCTCCTCGCGGATGGTGCGGCCTACGTCATCGAGCTCCACGCGGGCATGGAGCCGCTCAAGGAGGATAGCAAACTGCCCGCCGCCGTGAGATAGGAGACGAGCGTGACATCCTACGGCGGTGTGCCGCTTCCTTCTAGCACCACCAGGTCGGCAACGAGGCGGCGAAAGTTTGGCTTTTGGAGCGGGAGGCGGCAGCAGTGCGCGTGACGACAGCTGGGAGGTCCGTCTCGCACGCGGCAAGTGCAACGATTCCGTCGCGCAGCAGCGTAGCCGGCGGGAGACGAGGACGTGCGGTCGATGCCACGCGAAGGACACGCCACAACGGCGGGCCGGCAGACGGCGGAAGCTGTGCAATGTGTGCCGTATCCACTACAGGTTTGGCGTCGAGAATATCTCCGAAGCGACAAGCAGTCCTGGTTGGCAAAGCATAGGAGGCTGCATCGCGCGCGCGACATCCTTGATGCGGCTCGCAGGTGAGCAGCAGCCACGTCCATCTGCTACTTAAATTTCTCTCTAAAGCTCCTTAATCTGGGTTCTCTCTTCACTGCCGGCGAGGGTGTCGCCTAGGAGCGGCGGGGGCAGGGCCGGGGGTCGCCGATGGGTGACCTCTGGCTCAGAGCTGCCCACTAGGATTGGATGAGAACCAGTTATGAACGTATGATTGATGTTATATATTCTAAAAAACAGTTCGTGGTTCAAGGGGGATGGTGCAATTCCAGTCAAAACTGTTTATACATGTTCAGCACTTGCTGTAACTCAGTTTTTAACAGTTCTGTATGCTTACTAAACAATATGGTTTTACCCCCTTCTCATATTTGTTGTATGCAGGCATCAAGACTAAACAAGAAATTATTCAGGCTAATGAATATAACTCCTGGGAGCTATGTTAAAATTGTATGCGTGGCATGTTTGAGTGTCTATCAATATATTAGCATTCTGATACGCTTGCAGGTTTCACCACTTGGTCAATAGCAACCTGAGAATTTGCGTGTTCGTGTGTGCGTGGGCCATGCTGATTCGCTGACCTGATTGAGCTAGGATTTTCTTTTCTGAGTATTTTGAGTTTTTCTTGCAGTAAATTGGGCCAATCAACACGCTAATTAGTGTGGGATTTGGCCGGGTACAACTCTGGATGTATCTACAATTGTTGGTTGCTGTTAGACATTCCTTTTGTCTGGTGTATGCGTGTCCGCTTTTGTAGGGCGGTGGGTTCCTAAATTATTGCACGGTTGACATGCAGTTCCTGATTTCTGTGCCATGTCCGATTTGGCTACACTACATGTGCTCTCTTTTTAATAGTTGAATCCGGTTTTTTTTTATATTTCGAATGAATTTATGTTAGCCTTGATATTTTTCATATCAATAAAATATTATCTCTTGAAAATTCAAACAATTTTGTATATTTATAAGTTTATTCTGCATTGTTTTTCCTTTTTTATATAAAATATATTATCATTGACACATTGAAATGTACAAAGTTCAAATATGTTTGTTAAGCATAATGAATGAATGCCAAAAAGTGCAACCAGTTTTAATTGAAATAAAAAGTAGTATTTTAAACAATTTTTTATACGGATTTATTGTTAGTGTGATACGATTTTCAAATATCTGGTTATGTGTTTCCTTCTTTGAAGAATTTAAGAAGTGATTCTTCACTGTTATGTCTCCGACTTTGTATTTCAGTTTATGTATTTTATCGGGACGCGAGTTAATCAAACGTGTTATCATCCGATAACAGGACTTCCACCCTACAAATGTAACATCTCCTACTATATTTCTCCTCACCAAGATGACTACTTTCAAAAATGAGTTTTCTTCCACCAAAAGTTTACGGAATATCCACAAGGAGATCTCTACATTCAACATGCCCCATATCTACGATTCTCAAAACATATCAATCAATACAACTATTAAAACACAAGAAAAAAGGAAGAAAATTATCATACAACCCATAATTAAAATTAATCTATCTTTATCTTCTCCATCTCCAATCACTGGCAATGCCCAACTATGTTGTTCATCTATATTTTCCATCACATGAGCCAAAAGTAGCATATACTATACATGTACCGTATCGATGGGCGCGGCGTGCCGCCGCGCGGGGAAAAGCTAGTATGTTGCCATAGCAGTGATCACCGAGTTGACTACCAGCAACCTCCCCGGCCTCTTATGGTCAGTTTAGCTTTCCAAGGATTTAAACTTGCAGACGCTTTGTCCAGAAGCGACTGGATTTCCATTCTCCTTAGCTTTCTGATGCTCAGTGATAGCCCTAAGTACTTGCATGGTAGATTAGCAAAAGCCTCTAGGAACACCTCTAAATTTATTGCATCACATCTGATGGTATATGCAGTGCACTTGTGTATATTGACCTTCAGCCCCGACACCTTTTCAAAACATTGCCTGATATCCTTTTATGGCCTTGACCTCTCCTTTTAATGGATTACTACAAAATCATAGCGTCATCTATGTAGAAATTCACTCCAATATTTGCTACTTTTGTGGTGGGTCGAGGTAGAATCCACCTCTGTGTTGCTATCTCAAGCATTCTTTACGGTGGCTCCATTACCAAGGTAAAGAGCATCAGAGACAAGGGGTCCCCTTGCCTCAAGCCTCTATGTGGTGGAAGGACTTCCTTGGGATTCCGTTCAAAAGGACCCTCAAAGTTGCAGATGCCAAAAGTAAGGAGATCAAATCACACTATCTCTTGACGAATCTAAAGGCCTTCATTACTTTCAGGAATATGACCAGCCAATGGAATCGAAAGCTTTTATGATGTCCAGCTTCAAGAATATCGGCTGTTGTTGCTTCCTGTGAGCCTCTTTAATGCCATTGTTTACATATAAGAAGTTGTTCTGGATGCACCTATTTTTCAGGAACGCACTTTGACACAGGGAAATAAGATCTTTTAAGTATGGTGCCACCCTTTTTGCCAAAACTTCGCAAAGAATTTTGCAATGCTGTGCACTAAGCTTATACACATCTAGAATTATGTTCCGACATCCCTGAAAAATAATAAAATATATACATATACTCAACCTGCCGCTAACAAGTCATAAAGTCCATACTCCATACACAGGCACAAACAATAGTACATACTCATTCCGACAAGGCGACACTATACATATATATATACAAGAAAAAGAATAATTAATCGTCCGTACGTAAAGTCTGAATCAGTGTGACGTGTCTTTCTTGAGAATCCTGACTCCCTTCCAGCGAGACTCCATGCAGCTCGAGTCGTGGTTCTGTGCGTACACGCCGAACTTGAAGTAGTGCGAGTCGCCCCCGCGGCCGTCGACGTGCAGCCTCTGCTGCCCGTCGATGTACACGGTGAGGGTCGACCCCTCCACGTCGTGGACCACGTTCAGCCGGAACCACCTGTCATAGATGGCATCCTCGACGATCTGCCGGTCGTAGTACCGCAGCGCGCCGTCGTAGACGTGCAGCATGAGCGTGGTGGCCGTCTCGCCGGCGCCGAACACCTGCATGATGGACACCCCCGTCGTGCCGGAGGGGACGTAACCGTAGCCTTCGAACTGCCACACACCGGAGCTGTAGTCGTATCCCTGCAGGTAGAAGCAATCAGCTGCAAGATCACTCAAATTTTATTAAACCCAAATACATAAGGTCTAGTAGTGATGATAAACTTACTGCCATCCTGATCTCAGTTCTTGGGCTGGTATGGCTCTGCCGGGCATGTGGCTTGTCTGAGGACAGCACCCACAGCTTCCGCACGGTGCCGTTGAAACTGTACCGTGCGCCGCTCGCCTCGTCGAACGGCCGCTGCAGCACAAAGTTGCTCTCGTGGAGGCTCACCGCCGTGAACCCATCGTCCGGGTCGGCGGTTTTGGGTGCCCAAGCCCCCCTCGACGCCGCAAAGGATGTCGACGCGGCCAACAAGACAAGCAGAGGCACACTAATCCAAGAGAGAGCGTGAGGGGCCATGTGTGTCTGCTTGTGTTGCTTCTCCCACTGTGTATGTTTGTGATGGACTGCAACTAACCAAGCTCTTTGCCGTTTATATAGTGTTACTCTTACTTTGGAGAAACTGCGAGCTTTTCTTGATGGTGACACTTAGAGGATTTACCGGGCCAACTGATCACTAATTAATTATTAGTGTGTAACGTATACGATCCATTTTAGTGCACTATAATTTGAGAGGTGCGCAAGATTGACTGGCCATCTCGGCTTCTTTGCTAATTTGCTTTGCTTTGTGTTGTTTTAAATTGAAGCTGGCAAATCTGTGGACTTATACGCGGACTAAATGTAGTTGTTTTGTCTATGAGTATGATGTGACGGTGTTGCACATTCTTGGGTGCTCCGCTGTGTGCTCGTTACAGAGCCTTGGAGTTACACCCCCTGCTGAACCTGATCGCCAATACCAAGAATAAACAATATCTACAAAAAAATTCTACAAGAACGTGTATCGATCGTGGTTTAGAAGACAATATTTTCTTCGAGCGTGCACAAAAAGTTACGCTAGCCTCTCTTAGTAAGTACTCTCTCTATCCCATAATGTAAAACATTTTTTGACACTTGTGTAGTGTAAAAAAAGAGCGTGTTACATTATGGGATGGAGGGAGTAGGATATAATTGCTAATTCCAAAAAGATGTCAGGAAGGAAAAAGTTCTAAAGCGACGATAGAAGCCAATTTCTTTAATGTACAAGCGTTTTTCTCCGTAGAGGGCGCTTTTTGCTGACTTATTATGTAGCATCAAGTGGATACAAATATAATAAGAGGCAAGTGAGTCAGGTCAACCCTCTACATAAGCTATGTTACCCTATGCATCAACCTAATGGTGGGTCCTAGCTATAAGGGTTCAAATTTAAACCTAAAATAGAGAAAATATATATTAGCAATTGAAGCTGAGAGGAAGCGGTTACTAAACATAGGTTGCTTGCTGTCCTGTTCGGACATGGTGTGCATGTAATGACATCACCAATAACATCGGGAACTAGACGCATTGCATGTATATATTTTTCTTCTATATATTGTTTTCTAACCATATTAAAAAAAGGGAACATACATCGCTTGTATATATTTTTCTTCTATATATTGTTTTCTAACCATATTAAAAAAAGGAACATACATCGCTTTTTTGGACACAGTGTTCATGTCATGTATGATGTCAGCAACTAGGAACCTCTTTCAAAGTTCTTCTAGGAAAATCATATGCCTGGTTTAACCATTACGTGAAATTAGATCTGATGAATTCTAGATTGATATTTTGTCTTATTTGTTGGTTGGGAAAACTTTCCAATTAATCTTTTTATATATTATTTTCTAACCATACTAAAAAACGCAACGTACATCTCTTGTTCGGACACGGTGTTCATGTCAAATGATGTCATGCATGATGTCTGCAACTAGGAACCTCTTTCAAAGTTCTTCCAGGAAAATCATATGCCTGGTTTAACCATTACGAGAAATTAGATCTGATCCTGAATTCTAGATTGATATTTTGTTTTATTTTTTGGTTGGGATATTTTGTTGACTTCAATAGAAAGAACTTACCAATTAATCTTTTTATACCTATTATGTAGAACTTTTTCCAGAAACATCGTACACTCTAGCTAGAGTACATGTGTAACAAGACGCTAGCTTTGAAACACTGTGGCAGAATTCTTTCAAGGCTGCTTATGCACCCTGCCTTTTCTGCATCAGAATGAACTTTCCTTGCAGATGCACACAATGACTGGTGCATATGTATCTTTAAGTTTGCAGTGCTAGAGTCAGAGTCGGTCAATCGATGCAGACCACAAGAACATGCTCCGAAGGGCATGAGTAACGTGGACAAACCACTACTAGTAAAAGTAACGTTTTACAAGTCGGCCTAGGTAAGAGCAAGCGCGGGCGACCGTTGGATATTACTCGAGGAGAGCGATATATAGTCTTTGCGGTTTTCTACCAGTTACAGACTATTTTCCACAATGGATAAAAAATAGGATGTTAAAATCCTAAGGATTTAAATTCATTTCAAAATCCTTTGAATCAATGGAAGAGGCCGCGGTCCCTTATCGATGGAACTTTTTCCCCGTTCTCTTAACCCCCTAGTCTATCCTATGTGGTTCATACATCATCTTAAACGACCACGGGATCGGCATCGGCCGCTTTCGCATGCCCCGTCGGCCTCCGCTAGCTCACCCCACATTGTCTTCGCCCAGTCATTCGCTAGCTCCTTCACGAATCCATTAGATCAGGGCTCCCATTACAAACACAAACCCAGTGGTCAGGTCACTGTATCACACCCATCGTGAGGCGGGAGAAGGGCGGCTTCTTCATCTTCTCGGATCCCTCGTTGCGGATGGTGATCACAATGAGTGCATGCCCCGCCGCAAGGAGTGCCCCGGCGAAGTAGAACCTGATGACTGTATGGCCTCCGATGTTGGTGTTGAAGCCCGACACGTTCTTTTTCGCGGCTCCGGCTGCATGCGCATGCACTAGCACGGCCGCCACGCGGGGGAGGAACATTGACGACAGGTCAAGGAGCCCCACCTGATAAGAGGGCCCCACTGCTCAAATACCGATTTGACTACCTACACATCAGAAAAAAGAAATGAGCAAGAGCTTAGGGCACGTTTCACAATCACATCAGCCGGCTGCTGTCCCTAGAAAACTTAGGGTTCCCCTGCCTCCCGCAGGCATCGTCGCCAGCCCGCTTCGTCTCCTGTCGCCTTAGGGCCATGGGGGCACGGTGGATCCCGGCACTTGCTGGCGGCAGGGCTTTGTTTTTAGACGTTTCTTCGAGTTCTGTTAACACTTGTGTCCTGCTCAGGAAAGCGACATGACGACAACTCTCTGAAGATAGAATAAGGTTCTTCCCACCTAGCCCCCATCCTGTCATCGGTGAGAATGTGGAGGTATGTCTCCGGTGGATCTGCCTTAGGTCTATCTGCTCAGATCTGGTCGTCGTTCGTCTACATTCATCTGTCTTCAGGTTGGATCCTTCCTATCTACGATATTTTTCATCGGCGATGGTTGTTGTTCTGTTGCGCTGGTCCTATGGGGCCTTAGCACGGCGACTTCCTAACTGTCTACGGTTTGCCCGGCTCCGGCGAGGAAGGGCCGATGACGGCGGCGCGCCTTCGCCTCGCTTTGCCCGGATCTGGACGTAATTTTTATAATTTCTAGTTTTCGTTGTACTGCCATGATTCATGATGAATAGACTAGAAAAAAAATTTCAAAAAAAAGAAAGAAACAATGTTGGATAAAATTTTGTTTAAGGGAGTAAAATGGACTTTTTTTCTTAAAAAAACCCGGAAGAACCCGCACTCACTCCCATTTCCCGCCCTTTGTATTCCCCCACCTCTCCCACTCACTCCAGAACCTTCCATCCGTCTGCCTTGCTCCATCACAGCCGGCTTGACCTTGGGCGTTTTTCAAGCTGCAAATCGGGGGTTTCGGACCAAATTCTTGATCCCCTTGCTGACAATCAGTGGCGATTTCTCTCTGATTCTCATTGCAGTACAAGTATAATATATATGTGTCATGATTTCTAACTAAAAATGCTCTGTGTGAGCTGGACGTGCATGGGCATGGGATCCCGGCGACAGTGGCCAACACCACCTACATGGGCATGAACGCGCTCCACTAAAAATGCTCTTCAAGCTGCCGGTCTACCAGTATCTCGTGGAGGAGGTCAAGATGGAGGTCGACATCCCCGACACTGCCCAGGGTAATTCGTCCACGCCTTTCAGATCCTAAAGCATGCATAGTTTTATGACTTGATCACCAACTTCAGATGGCTACTCTGTCTCCTATTGCTAGAGTTCACACCTGTGGCGCATGCCGTCACCAATGGCCACCTCCCCGCTGTCAGGTACCTTGTGGATCGTGGCGCCGATCTGCATCAGCAGCGTGGAAGCATCACTCTTCTTCATGCAGCTACAGTTCATGGTATGAAAGTAACTTCTCTTGATTTTTACTTTCCCCTGCCGTAAGAATATGTGTTGGTTTCATGCTCAGTCCAAGCGTTTTTGTTTTGTGCTGGATCTGTTTCATTTTCAAATTTGTTTTCTGCTGGACCTAGCATCAGATGTTACTCTACAGTGTAGGTCGGAGGGAGAGGAATGCCATGGTGATAAAAAGTGGATTTACTTTACCAATAGCTACGCTAGCCTAGTAAACGATTTTCATGTTGCCATAAATTAAAAATAGCCTGATCTTATTTGCTTCTCATGTTCATCAGCGTATAAACAGGGCAACCAATCTATGAGTTAGCCGTCTCAGAGGAGTGATAGCTGGCTTTTCTCGTACTAGTTTCTTATGTATTGAAAAAAGAATGCCGAGATTGGAGAGAACAAGAAGTAGATTGTGCAGCTTCTAGGCACTCTAAAGTGTCCATGAGAGACAGATGGACTTTTAATTATTGCGGCGAAGAATCTTTAGTGGATAAGAATTTCTTAAATTCCGGCTCTCGGTTATTACGTGAAAAATCCATGTGTCATTGTATTGCTATCAATCATTTTAGTCCAGCCATTGGAACTAGTTCTGCGGAAATTGTTTGTCTACTTAGTATTATATGCATTCTTGGGGGTATCTACTTAATAGTTCATACAGTGTTAGCTATTGCCCCACATCCTCCCGCATCCAAATGAATATTTATTTACGCAATCATCTTCTTATAGTAACTGATTATGGTAATTCTTTCTCTATGCATATTCAGAGAAATGTGAACCAACAAAAATCCTTCCCCACACTAGTTATTAAAACGTTATTGCGCAAAAAAACGTTCCATTCATGTACTGGCAATAGTATTATGACCTTTTTCTTCTTCTTTTCTTCAGGGTACTCTGAAATAGTAAAGTTTCTGCTTTCTAGAGGAGCTGATGTCGATGCCATATCAGATCTTGGGACACCACTCTCGATTGCTGCTCTTAGAGGGTTTGCTAGTATTGTCAAGATCCTTCTGGAGCACAATGCAGATGTACTATTCAAATTCTTTCTTTATATGTTATCTTTTGACTCTAATTCTTCCTTTTGCTCAGTTTCTGCTACTTCCTCCAATTGTTCCCACCTGCATTTGAGGATTTTTTTTAGTTGGAGACTAAACCCAAAGTTCTCCAATTGCTCCGTTTTTATGTCGAAACTGTCATATTTTGGCACGAAAATGAAGTCCTTTATTTATTTTCCAGCCCAACAACAACAAGGCTATTTTTAAGTTTGTACCTTTAAGCATGGCATTACAAGAATCTTCTGTATCCTGTGTGAAGCTATTGATTCAGGTATAGTATCCTCTGCTTTTGCATTAGAAATGCATGATTCTTTAGACTGATATTTGATTGGCTATACATTTGCATCTGATAGGGTGGAGCTAATGTCAGTGGTGATAGTACTCTTGATTATCTACTGGTAAAGGCTGCAGAGAAGGGCTTAACTGAAGCTATCAAGTGCTTATCGGAAGCTGGTGCAAACCCAAATGTTTCTGACACGGTGAATGATCTTCTTGACACATTCTTGTGTCTTGCTTGGCTCTATAGTTTCAGCAGACTTGTCTTATAAAGATATGCAACAATCGTATGAGTTATGACGTAAGTACACATACATGATGATGTCTGTAAAATAAAAATAGAAGGATTAGTTACCTTTACTTTTTGCATATACTTGTTAGTGCTTTGAGTTGTCCACTTTGGGCCATGTCTTTAATTTGGTCAGGTATATATACATGTGGCACACCAACACTACGACGACCTATTATGGTGGTAGTGAATTGATATGGTTTGCATTTATCATGTCTAGAGCATTGGTTATTTCTTAATGTTGAGTATTTCCTTTTTAAAGCTTTCATCGTTCCTTGACAGTTTGATAGATTGCCAATAGAGTGGGCTGCTGAGTATGGTACACGGGAAGATGTTGAGATTCTCTTTCCGTTCACCTCACCCATTTCAACTGTGGCAAATTGGAGCGTTGATGGAATCATTAGTCATGTGAAGATGGAAATCAAGCAACTTGAGGTGCATCGCTGCAAATTTTCTTGCACACCCTTGGAAATTTTGGTGTATGTTAACTCTGAGTGTGTAGGCGTTAAGTCGATGTGTAACACTTGTAGATCGAGAACTGCCAAAGTTTAGTCTCCTATTCCTCACTCATGGTGTGCGCATGTGTTTTCTTGCATCTGCATCGCTGTCTGATCTCTGTTCCTGAAAACTCATCTATTATTTTTGAAATGGAAAATACTTTTTTTATAATGCTCTATTGGATAACTTAATCTGCTCAATTGGTAATTCATTAAATCTGATTTTGTTATAAAATACAGGTAGCCAGTTCGTTTTTTAATAGCTCTCTTACTTTATTTCCTGTCTGGGTAGCAAGTGAGAACGGGGATTTTCAAATCTTGCATTCATTAAAAATTGTTTCTTGTATTCATTCACTTCACCTTACCATCATGCATGCCGCAGCAGTTAAGCACTGTTTTTCCCAAACATGCATCAGAGCTCTTAATATATATATATATATATATATATATATATATATATATATATATATATATATATATATATATATAGTGTTACTATTCATCACCCAGGATGCAGAATAAGTTATTCTTCACCCGAGGTAATCTTACGATCACTTCCTAAATAAATTACGTTTAGAATATAAATAGTTACATGCACATTAATTCAATATGTAAAATTTGGTCTAAAAAAGTTATAAGATCAGAAAAATCACATTTTATGTATGTTTTACAATATGTTTTTACATTTGTAATTTTATGTAACATAAAATATTTTTTACGGCGAGTACATATTTTCTTACGTTCTTTTTTTATGTATGAAATAAGACAAAATTTACAAAACGTAAAAATACGATGCATTGATGTCAAAACAGAGAGGGGGTGAAGAATAACTATTCCTCACCCAGGGTGACGAATAGCACGACCCTATATATATATATATATATATATATATATATATATATATATATATATATATATATATATATATAATATCTGACTCATGTTACTATGAGTTGCCTAGGATGGTAATTTTGTGAAAAAGAGGATGTGTGACATGAAACGACAAGCGGATGAAGCATTCAGAAAGCAGGATTATGTAAATGCGCCAGTGCTCTACACACAGGTACATTGCCGAACTATCTTTTCTTTGTAGACTGGTGGTACAGCCATGAAATATGTTCCTCCATAACAATTTATTAGTTGATTTATCATTGGCATTAATTGATCTTGGTGATGAGTAAATGTTACCTGTTACCTTGTAATCACATGACCCCGTTGAAAGATAAGCCACTATTGTGGATGCGCATCTTGTCGCATACACGAAGTGTTAGCCAAATAGTGTAGACTAGAGAAAAGTGTCATTCCTATGGCTACTCGTAACAGAAAATAGCAACAATTATGTTCAAAAGTAAAATAAGAATTGAAACACATTAATATCCGTCTTCCATTTCATTGGGAGGAATTTCAGGTGGTTAGTTGCTCTTTTCTCACAGTTTTGTGTTTCGGTCCTTGTACCTATAGAACAGATGACAAATTTTTGGCCTAAGCTGAGCAGTGTTTCTAGAATGTGCCAATAACGCTGCTAATTTTCACTGCTTTGTCTGCTGCAGGCACTGAAGATGGATAACTTTGACCCTAAGTTGCTGTCAAACAGGAGTCTTTGCTGGCTTCGCATGGGTGATGGACAAAAGGCTTATGGTGATGCAACTAAATGCAAGAGGCTTCGTCCAAAGTGGGCAAAGGCGCACTATCGGCAAGGAGCAGCTCTAATGTTCATGAAGGTGCAATAGGAGATCGAGTTCAAACTGACAATTCCATTGCTCCTTTCATACCTGTTATTCGTTTCTGATGCGCGCTTGCCTTCCTTAGGACTATGAAAGAGCCCACTACTCACTCTCACGCGCTTTAGAGTTGGACCCTGAAAGCGAAGAGACTGAGAACTTGTTCTGGTAAGAGTTTCGATCTGCACTGTCAGCGCAGCTGCAGATTCTAGGTGTTGTGATCAACTCATTAGTTAGCAGAATTTGTGTAGAATTCAACACTTCTTTAACATGTTGTGATCAACTCATTAATTAGCAGAATTTGGTCGTGCTTTTAACAATGTGTGATTGATCAACTGATGTATGCAGGGAGGCGATGGAACTGAGGTGATCAAGCCCTGCACGTCAACTGCAGAGAGAAGCTCATGCAGAATTTGAGAATCTCTTTTTGTGTTCTCGGACAAAAACGCTGAACTCTGAATTATGACGCCTTCTCTTTCAATCTAATTCATTCATGGACCGTAGCAGCAGCAGCAGCACCTTAGAGCAAAACATGTTACTGGCTACTTATTTATGAGATCTGTGGAAGTGTGGTGGAAGTGGTTGGTGACTGAACTGGATATGCCAGACTGAAGTGTTTTGGCAGGATGATGTGATATTTTTGCACTGCCACTACATGCAACCTGCGACCATGTATTTGCAAATCATTGGCACTGTTCATGTCCTTGTCGCTTCATTTTTAGTAACATTATTTCCCTCTTGAGGTTTTTTAGGGGCTTCTTTGTTTCTGTATAAGTTTGATGTAGATTTTTATCATTAGGTTCACCATGCTCCACTGTTCCTTGCTAATCTTTGTGAAAGTCATGCTTTTATGTTCCAAGGTACGTAGAAGATGAGAAAGTTAAATTTAAAATATACAATTATCTATTGCTCTTAGGTGCAAATTCCAGTTGGAATAAATGTTTGAACCAGTCCTTGGAAGGATTGTTTATTTCCGTGATGAGAGAAGCAAATATTTATATTTTTTTCAGACAAAAATGGAACTTTGCATTATTAGATGAACATTCATCAACATCACTGAGAAGATAACTTACATACATTCCGATTCAGATGCGACGAATAGACAAAGAAAAATAACAATAACAGGAAGACACCTCGTCTCGCCAATTTCGTCATGAATTCATCAAATGCAGTATTTAATTTACAGCAACATAATTCCAGATTGAGTTTCCAGCAGCATAATTAGCAAAGCTGTAGCATATGTCTGCTGAATAATTAGCAAAGCTCAGCAATGATTACAGCTTACATAGATTACGAGTGCCAACGGCAGACGGCAGTACACAAACTGGAAGGCCATAAAGATGGATCGGATCAACGAAGACCAAAGAAGTGCTCCTCCTCCTGAAGAATCGGTCGCATCAGGTACAGGCGTGCAGACGCGCTGAAGAATTGGCAGAACTAGCATGAGAAACCACCATTAACTGACGAGCAGAGCACTCATTTCACACAGCATATATAATGTGGAATAAGATGACATGCATATATAATGTGGAACCTCCCATGTTATCCCGTGTTTGCGTACTTCTATTTCTAGTATAGGTGAGTAAGATAGACATGAACATGGAGAAAGGAATAAATTCGCGTAACAAATTAGCTTACTTGACAAACTTGTAACAAAGGAACCTGGTTTTGTTGTAACGAAAAGGTGTGGTAGCATCCGGGACTCCTGGCACCCCCTTATCATGCATCAACCTTAATGTCATGAAGAACACCCAGTTCCTAGCTACATGCATAAACCAAACTCTGCTCGTTCTAGTAAATATCTATACTCAGTTGCGTAGCCAGGATCAAGCCTGAGGCCTGGCTACGCCACTGTCTATGCTAGTATCAGTCAGTTTGCAGGTGGGAGAAGAATAGTTGGTTTTTCTGTCTGGTGTTGATGTGCTATCTTGTTGTTTGATTCTGTATGGCTCGGATTATATGTCCAAGAAGCTCGGCATCGACAAGACTGGAGCTCGTGGCATCCCCCTCCTCTTCAAGCAGTACAGAACCACACCATGGCCGGGCTGCAGAGCAGGAAAATCACATTAGTAGTAGGATCACCAGGTCTAATACCTTAAAAGAAGATTTATTTCATTTTTTAAACGACGTCCCGAGAAGGTAATTAGTTTGTGCAAAGTAGAATATAGGGCGCTGTGTGCCTCTGTGCCTAGTCAAAGAACACAGCGCCCATGTTCCCATGATCACCCACGTACGGCATGTAGTGGTGCAGTTAGAAACAGTAGTGGTGCTCGGCACCTGAGGCTCTCTCCTGTATAATATACGGCTCAGCAAGATCAATGCAAATGTGTGTTGTGCCCACTCTTCTTCAGGAATGTTGATGTTAAAAATTCTCATCACGCCGACAAACACCTGCACCTACATAATAGCAACCCCCGCCCAAATCAAGAGGGAAGTGCACGTTCCACCGGCATCCATAGGAACCGCAACCATCCATGGGCGCCAAATGGCAACTCATTCATTAAATTACCTGGTATCTGATGCGCCTGCATTGCACCTCCGAGGCGAGTCTCTGAAAAGTGCAGAAAAAATGGCACTTCCAGCAGCACCATTTACCATTGGGCTTGGGCGGCAATTGACGAGCCTGTTGGAATCAACCACGTAGTGTGACCAGTCCGGTACGGACTTGGTACAGTCATCAGGTAGGATTTGTATTTGGACTAGGACTAGGACTAGTAGGACTAGCTTAGCTAATATATATACTGCTGTACCCCGTGTAACCAAGGCAAGATCAATCAAAGCAATAAAAAGCACAGGACCGACACGGCCCTGTTTGCCATCAACTCGCCGTGTACTAGCGTAGAATCGATCCAGCTGCTTAAGGCGTTAGCTTCGAGCATACGCGTGCGTCTCGCCGGATTGTCTCTTGCGTGCCTGGTTAGCTACCGCTGCTGCCTACGTACGCGTCTCCGCGGAAAGTACTCGTGGGCGTCGCATCGTCCGGGGCCAGTCCCAACAATTGGTATCTAGAGCAAGGTTGGTCTTCTAGTAACGGAGGATCATGGCGGACGACGATAAGAACAAGCAACTGGCAGAATACTCCGGTGCGGCTAAAGTATTTGCTGCTCCGGCGAATTCGTCGTACCCACGATTTGATCGCGAGAACTTCGGGGTCTGGAAGGCCCTCATGGAGTGTGGTCTCCGCGCCAACGAGCTTTGGGACGCGGTCGACCCAGGAGGCAACGCATTCAAGAAGGAGGGAGCCGAGCACCGGAAGGATCGGCAGGCGGCGTCGGCGATTTACTCGGTGATGCCGATGGATGTCCTCCAACACCTGATTGCCAAAGAAACAGCGAAGGAAGCGTGGGATACCTTGAAGCTCATGTTCGAGGGACACACCCGCGTCAAGCAAGCCAATCTCCAAACTCTCCTAAGGAACTATGAGACTTTGGTCAAGGGCGACAATGAGTCCGTGGATGCGTTCGCTTCACGGGTGGCTACTCTCGTCAATCGGATCCGCGCGCTTGGTGAAAACCTCACGGAGGCCTCGGTTGTCCGGCGGTTCTTACGCGCAGCCCCTCCCCGGTACCTGCAAATTGTCACGGCGATCGAGCAGTGCGTCGATCTCGCGACTCTCTTCATCGACGATCTTGTCGGACGGTACAAGGCTCACGATGAGCGGATGCGGTACAGTCTTGGGGACGGGAGGAACGACGAGCTTGTGATGCTCACAAAGGCGCAGTGGATCGCCCTCAAAAAGCAAGGCGGATCCACGAGCAGCAGCAAGAAGAAGGGAAAGCAGCGCTCGGCGAGAAAGAACTTCGCCGACTCGGAGGACGACTCAGACGATGAGGCTGCACCACCACCGAGGAGAAAGTTTGACATCAGGAAAGTGAGGTGTTATAACTGTGGCCTCCTTGGCCACTTTAAGGCTGACTGCGAGGAAGCACCGAAGCAGAAGGCGCTCATGGCCCAGCAAGGTGACGATGGTGACATGATGTTGATGACTGAACTCGTGGACGAGGAGGATCCAGTTCTTCGAGTGCCGGCTAAAGAAATTGTCGCGCTCGTGGAAGAAAAAGTTCATCTTCATGATCATGATTCGGAAACTCGTGTCGATACTACAGATGCGGGGGGTGATTCCGAAACTTACGACGATCTCACGGGCATAAGTGCTAACTTTGCTGGAGCGGAAGCAGCGATTGCTGCATGCGCTCGACCGTGGAGAAGCAATAAAGAAAGGAAAAGGCTCGATACGAGCCTTTGGCAATCAAGCCAGCCTCTGTGTTGCGTGCGTACGTGGATTGTGTATCCGGCGAGATTAGCTAGCTAGTTTAGCTACGTACGCGCAGCGGAATAATCGATCGGGAGAGATCGAGCCAGCTTGGGGCAGGAACCAAGTTCGGAAATCAGTGTTGCTTCGCTTCGTTGTCGTTCGTCGTCGGTCGTATCTCATCGTCGGAAGTACTCGACGTCGGGACTGGGCCAACAGAGCCGGCCAATAAGATCAGCAACCGGCACTAGGTCCAAATGGCAGCTCGTCCATCAACAAAGCTGTCAATGTTCTTTGTGCCAACAGCAAATATTATTACATGAAAAGACAATGCTGGATGACAACTATATATGACTTGATCTGAAGATCGTCGTGCTTGCCATTTTTTTTAGTGCAAGTCAGGGACCTCTTAATTGGTACTATATGTCAAGCTTCTTATGAAAATATTTATGTTAACATCCACACCTAGTTTTGTTTTGAATAAGGAAGAGTAGTGCGCAGTAGGCGAGCAACTACCACGAAAATGACCTGTGCCAGCAGACCAAGATAGTGACCTTTTGGAACTAGTGACTATTGAGACCTGGGATGTTATCATGATACTGTCTACTGTATGGTTAGATACTGTGAGAGGGAGACAATCTTTGATCGGTTGACCACTCGGGAGTCCAGGCACCACCGCGTCTCCGAGATAATCTTTCCAGCGATCAAGCTCCATCGACTCGGTATACTACCTCTCCCCTCTGCAAGCTCATCCCTGCATCTCTTCGGTTGCTTACTGGCTTTCCATGTATGCAGTCTCCGTTACCATTCAACTTCAAGCACCATGGGTCCTGTCAGACTCTTCTTCCTCGTACTTGCAACTGCAGCACCGTTGTTCTCCGCGGCACAAAGCTTTGGCTATCCGACAGCCAACCTCTCGACGCTGTGGATCAACAACGACGCCTCCCTCCCGCACGTCCACTACAAAGGAGGTTTAGTTGTGCGCCCCATCCTCCTCCGTTCACAAAGTAAATACTATAGCCAGTCCTTTGGTACGGGATTCTTCTGTGCCCCACCTTACGACATGTTCTACTTTGGCGTGTTCATTGTCCAAACCGACCCTGACACCCGTATCATTGGTGGGAATCCACCCGTGGTCTGGTCGGCCAACCGGGCTCGTCCTGTTAGGGAGAATGCCACCGTTGAGCTGACTTCAGATGGAGAATTGATCCTTCGTGATGCTGATGGTAGCCTGGTCTGGTCGACCGGTAGCTCAGGGCGGTCGGTAGCTGGCATGGTGATCACCAACATCGGCAATCTGGTGCTGTTTGATCTGATGAATGCAACTGTATGGCAGTCATTTGATCATCCTACTGGAGGGCATGAAGCTCACAGCAAGTACATCTGCAACAAATTGGACAGAGAATCAGCTGTATGCCACTGTACTCTCGGATGGTTTGTATGCTTATGTTGCATCTGCACCACCACAAAACTACTATATGCTGACATCAAACGAAGACAAGACGGGAAATGAAACAACAAGGGTTACATTCATGAATAGCAGCCTCTGCATCTTTCTCAACTCAACATTTAAAGATCCGAATAGCATATCATGGCCAACAACTACGTCCGCCCAGTTCATAAGACTAGGATATGATGGTCACCTGAGGATGCATGAATGGGATATGGCAGAAGAAACTTGGCCTGCTGTGGAGGAGGTAATGAAGCCAAACTTTGGTGACTGTGGTTTCCCAACTGTGTGCGGGGAGTATGGAATATGCACAGGCAGGAAGTGCACCTGTCCCCTTCAGGATAATTATAGTTCAGGCTACTTCAAGCCGATTGGTGATCCCAAGGACAATCTTGGTTGCACACCCCTGACCCCAATCTCTTGTCAAGAAATGCAACACCATCAGCTCTTAACCCTCGACGAAGTTTCCTACTTCGATGTAAACTACCCCGTTGAGAATGCAACAACCCCAGATGATTGTAAACAAGCCTGCTTGAAAAACTGCTCCTGTAGGGCCGTCAACTTCAGACAATACTATGGCCAGACTGGAACCGACGGCCATTGCTTGTGGGTAACCAAGGTCTTCTCCTTGCAATCAATAAAACTTGAATCTGTTAATTACAAGAGCTCAGTTTTCATCAAGGTGCAGCTTGGCCCTTCCAACTCGGCTGCTGCTTCTGCTCGTTCCACAAACAACAGCAACCTCATCTTAGGCACTGCAATTCCAGCTATTGTTATTGTTGTATTACTCGCTATTGTTGTCACCCTTTATCTACAGAGGAGGAGAGCATATTATGACAAGAAAGATGAAGACTTCAATTTTGATCAATTTGCTAGAATGCCAGCCAGGTTTTCTTTTCAGAAGCTGAGAGAATGCACTCAGGGGTTCAGTAAAAAACTTGGAGAAGGTGGATTTGGATCTGTTTATGAGGGGAAATTAGGTGAAGAGAGAGTCGCAGTGAAACGTCTGGAAAGTGCTAGACAAGGAAAGAAAGAATTCTTGGCAGAGGTAGAGACAATTGGAAGCATCGAACACATCAATCTTGTCAGGCTGATTGGCTTTTGTGCAGAGAAATCTCAGAGGCTTCTAGTATATGAATACATGCCGAGAGGGTCACTTGATAGGTGGATCCATTACCGCCACAACAATGCCCCACTCAATTGGGGCACGCGGTCTAGAATCATTCTGGATATTGCCAAAGGCCTATGTTATCTTCACGAGGAGTGCAGACGAAAGATAGCTCATTTAGATATCAAACCGCAAAATATTCTATTAGATGAGAACTTCAATGCCAAAGTGGCTGATTTCGGATTATCTAAGCTAATAGATAGGGATCAAAGCAAGGTAGTGACGGTGATGAGAGGCACGCCTGGGTATCTGGCACCAGAATGGTTAACCTCGCAAATCACTGAAAAAGTTGACGTCTACAGCTTTGGAGTTGTTGTCATGGAGCTAATAAGTGGGAGAAAAAATATTGATAATTCTCTGCCTGAGGCGAGTTCCAACCTCATCAATTTGTTACGAGGAAAGGCTCGAGATAATCAATTGAGTGATCTGATTGACAAGCATAGTGAAGACATGCTCTCACACCATGAGCAAGTGATTCAAATGATGAAGCTTGCAATGTGGTGCTTGCTAAATGATGGCTGTCAAAGGCCTTCCATGTCAACAGTGATCAAGGTACTGGAGGGTGTGACAAGCATAGAAACTGCAATTCTTCATAGATTTATCGATGCAAATTCAGTCATGCCTGTTCAAGATAATATATCCGCATATTCAGTTCAACCTCAAGCATCAACCTTATCGGGACCAAGGTGAAATGGGCGCCTAATAAGAAGACATGCAACTTCGTTTATTAACTTGGTTTGTAATTGTTTTTAAATCTTATCCATTTTGTAGTTTGGAAGTGTGTTTTAAACAGTGTGAAAAGAATAATTCCCAGAAAATATAGATGTTTGATTGTTTGGTGAAGTTGTACCGCATAGATTTTCATCTGCGGAGTACCAGTCACCTCATCTGGTAGCCAAAAATATATTTGTCAACTGGTAAACAAGGAAATTACCTGTGATGTAACTAACACTATAAATATATGGAACATTGAATTCCAGAATTTTGCATATAACTTTATGAACCTGATGGGGATGAGCACCGTAGGGATGTAAGGAGAAAGATGGGAGTATAGACCAGGATGACAAACTTTAGACAAAAGAAAAATTATGTGATTTTTCTAAAGTTTTCCATAGTCAATACTAAAGGATTAATGACGCTAATAGAGCTGGTACATTAAATTGTAAATTTCTAGGCCAGGCCAGGCCAGTAAAATGAACATGTCACTATGTCAGTCTCATATGTCAAAATAATAATACCAATCTTTTTTAAAAATTCAGCAGCAACACTACATATATTCTTGCAAAGAAAAGTTGACTATCCTCCTTCATATGTGGGCATGGGGCCATTACTATATGGCACGCCACAGGGTGAGGGGAGGGGGAGCTGGCCAAGCTTTGGGATAAGTCCACTGGTTTGTTGCCCCCATGTCAATGAGATTAAAAGATAAAAGACGAATCCATTAGAGTCGAATAAAAGCTGACGGCCGCAATTCATCCGACACTTCACTACACTGTGATCCTTCTGACATTAATATGTAGGAGTCCAGCAGTGAAGTAACTAAACTAATTTCTTTTGTAATAAAACTGGTTAGTAGGTAATGGTGCCGACTCAAGAGTTGGTACTTCGATGAAAATTTCTTTTCTAATCAAACTGAAATAATGTCAAGATGTGCACCTTTGGTTCAAGCGCAATGTAAGTCGACTGGAACTGAACCTTTTTCTCCACAAATGTATTTGAAGATGCCCTTGCCGTGGGAGATGGTAGAGTCGAAAATGTTTAAGGGGTGTCTTGTTAATAAATCGAGGTCAGTGCATATCAATGCCAAGGCTTCAATGACACCGCACTCATGTCAATAAGAGAATAAGAAAATGAATTCATTAGAGACGAGTAAAAATTGTCAACAACAACTCATTCCAGACTCCATTACACTGAAATTAAAAAACCAGAATTATACTTATCAAACTAAAGTTTGACCAAATAAAAAGTTTAATAGGTTAGGCATTTCAAACAACTAACCACCTACAGACCAAAAACCTTTATATATAATTATCATAATATGAGATGATAATCTTACATAGCCATCACTTGGTCAGTGATACACTGTTACGGTGTACAGAGATTGTGACAAACAGCTTCACCTGTAAAAGAAAACTGTGTATAATACAGTATATAAAACTGTTTGAATCAATAGATATTCAAATACGATACTCTAAATAAGAAACTGTTTCAATCAATGGCAGGGGGTTCAACTATGATACTGTATAAGAAAAGTGTTTCATATTCAATTATGATACTGTATATAAAAAACTGTTTCAAACAGTGTCCTGTTAAACACATATACATGTTACATTGGACATCAGAGTTGGCGCACAGGAGACGTACAGGAGATAGACTAGGTTGTTAGACAAGTCCTTCAATATCTTGTAAACCTCTTATCTCTTTATCTCTTCCTTTCCAAGTTGTAATCTCCTCCAACAAACTTGTATGCGCTATTGTCGGGGAGGTGCGCCCCTGCAGCCTATAACATGTAACGCGCCCCCTCACATCGAGCGTAAGACGCTTTAGCCTATTCGCACATGGTAATCAGAGCCTCCTCTTCCAAACCCTCCAGCGCCGCCTATTCGCACATTGTCGGGGAGGTGCGTCCCAAGCCATGTCTTCCTCCAGCGCCGCCCAAACCAATCTCAGCGGCCAGGTCACGGAGAAACTCTCCCGGATGAACTACGTCCTGTGGCGAACACAAGTTACGCCGCAGCTGAGGGGAGCTGGGCTCTTCGGCTACGTCGATGGAACTATGCCGGAACCCACCCGCTGTTGGCCACAGGCCCGCGTCGGACGTCACTCCGGACGAGTACTTTCCGCCGGTGCACGTACGTACGCAGCAGCCGCTACAAGCTAAGCAGGCAGGGTAGCAGGTGGATGCTTTTGTGGTGGCTAGCTACAAGAACGGCAAGAAGGGCCAGCCGGCGAGGCCGCCGCCCGTTCTGCAGCCGCCGATGGCTAGGGCGGCCAACGAAATTCAAGTGTATTTAAAAAAATGTTCAACATATTTTTAGAAAATGTTCAATGTGCATTCCAATATTATTGTTTAAAATTATTCTTAGATATTTACAAACATGCTTAACATTATTAGTACATTTCTAAAATTTATTATTATTACACAATTATCAATGTGTTTTTAGAAATTGTTCAACGTGTTTTTAGAAAATGTTTGACGTGCATTAAAAGATTATTGTGTAAAAAAATTAGTTCATGTTTACCTCTTCAAGGTACAAAATAACAAAAATAGAATAGAGATTTAGAATACACAATAATTGTACACTAATAATTATTGAAACTTTTATATATAGGGAACATAAATTAAAAAATAAAAAGGGAAATTAAACATGAACTTGCACAAAATAAAAAAGAAATCCAGTAGAAAACCACCCGGTTCGCGTACAGGGCCGCCCAAATATATGCGAGGCGAGCAATAGACAGAATTGGTCTATATGCGAGGAGAAAGCAGTACTAAGTGTACAAAATTCGTAAAATTTCAGTTGATAAACCATACCTTCGCTAGCATCACGGGCAAGTTTTATTTTCAGGTGAGCACCGCGGGTAAGTGATTACCTCAATTTAGAGGTCAGTGTTGGAACCTGGCAGTCTTACTTTTAACTAGCGACACAAGGCCCAACTGAAAAACTAGCCATTTAGTACTACTTTCCCAAATACAGTAGTTTGAAAATGGCAACAACTTGCCCATTTCAAATTCAAATTTAACAAATTAAATATGTATTTCTATTAAGAAAGTGTGTTCTATCCATTTATAAAATTTTCCCAATGTTTTGGTTAAATTGAAATCGGTGCAATTAAAAATATTTTCTTAAAGCTTGCAAAATTCATAACTTAATATCTATAAATTCAAATAATATATTTTCTCACTGTTTCACTTGTAACTAATGCAACGTCACACCGATGTTGCAATATCTTTTCGAATACTAGCACACATAGTTATTCTGTTGAAATACCTAGTCTCTATTACAACAAAATGGCTGCCTCGCGCAACGGAATTTGTTTGTTGCAATATCACTGTCATATTGCAACGCCGATACAGTTTGTTGCAATAGGTAGCCACTTTCTTGCAACAATATGTGTAACTAATTCAACGTCACGTTGATGTTGCAATATATTTCTGAATATTGCCACAAATAGTTATTCTGATGAAATACGTAGTCTCTATCACAACAAAATAACTGCCCTCGCGCAACAGATTTTTTTGTCGCAATACCGCCACCATATTGCAACACCGACACGGTTCGTTGCAATATCAGGCCTCTATTGCAACAAATTTAGTATTTATCGTGACAATACTAAGTTATGGCAATATGTCTTTTATTTCAACAAAACATGGTTGTTGCAATAGAATGGAATCCTTATAGTGGTGTCAGCATGAAACAAATACATGACCTGTCTGTTTTTTTTCTGTTCCAAACCTGGGAAGCACATCTTTTAGAGCTAGATATGGGACTGTTACAATTATTCTATACTTTTATAGGGGGTTTTCTGCAAACTTCGCGGATGGGGCGTCCACACTTCATCCTGTACCTACATGTTCCATCCAACGGCTGTGATGTGGTTGGTGCAGCTGGAGTACTGCATGCTTGGGAGTACAGGATATGCTCTCGTGCTATATAAACTAGTAAGTGCTAGCTAGTGACACAAATAAAAAAGAAACTTTGAAGGACATGCATGAGTGGGAATCTTATCACTTCAATTATGAATCTTATGACTTCAATTATTGTACTGGCAACCTGGAAAAGGATGCACATTCATGATTTAATATTATATGGATGCCAGGAGACATATGACGATGCCATATGTACAGCGGGCTCTTCTCCTTTCAAAGAAGGCTTTATATTCAAGTTTCAGGAAAATGAACCCTTGTTGCAGGAAACTTAGCCTGGTTGAGCTCAAACATTTATTTAAGTCGGTGAAAATGAACCCGGCCGTATTGACCTGAACATTTCAACCTAACATATCAACTTGAAGTAGTGATACACAAAAAGAAAATCTCTTTGGAACATATGAATTAACAGGAAGTGAGTACTTAATAGTTTGAAGAAGATCTAAATTAAATGAAGAAACTGATTAGATCTACTGTGCTTATTCAGGGAACAATGATCTACTGTGCTTGGATCTGCCAGCTCTTGGGGCAGGAAGGCCTCCAGCTCCGGAGATTGATCACATAAGTACAGTTTAATCTACATAGTTCCCAGTAACATTTAACAGTTGAACATTTCACAGTGCATACGTACGTTTCCAGGCGTCCATCTTTGCCAACAGGTTTCCTCCCAGCTTCAACAACAGGTTTACCTCGTACACGGTGGACTCCGGCGTCGGGCTCCACACGGCCGTCAGAACGCAGTACCCGCGCGCCATCCTAAACGCGCCGGTGCCGCCCACCACGGCGGTCTCGTAGGGGCCCTCGGAGCTCACGATGCTGCCCACCATGACCAGCGTGCTCCCGGCGTGCTCCCCGGCCGTGAACACGAGGCTGGTCGCCGTCTGCATGCCCGGCGGCGTCACTAGCCCCGCGAAGGCGAAGAGGGACTGGAACCGGCCGACCAGAGACGAGTTTCTCGGGTCCGGGCCGTCGCGCAGCTCGTCGTCGAGCACTCCAACCATCCCGAACCTTGCGTTGTCGCCCCGGTGCAGGGGCGGCACCACCGAAAACAACGTGGCGTTTGGGCCCGTGAAGGTCTCGTGCATGTACAGGTGGAGGTGCTTGAACCCGCCGGCGCGCGCCGACGAGGTAGCCAGGAGGAAGACGAGGGAAAGCAACATATAGGAGGAAGTCATGGCGATCAGACCAACGTGTGCACGGTGTATGTAGGGGCTCGCAGCTAAAGCTTGCTCTATCTTTATTCTATATAGATTTCACACTAGGCATGAATTAAAAAATAATGCTCCACTGTTAGACATTCCAACCACCACATATATATATAGGAGTATTATAGGTAACCATTCAAATCAAACAGTACAGCTCCATCAGTACAAAAGCTAGCTCGGTCCCAATAATTAGTTGTACCGGAAAAGTATGTGGCCTCATCAAGATATTGAGATAAGACTGGCCATAGTGGAACCGCACAACTCCCTCCTGCCGCCGCCGCCGCCGGCAACGTCGCTGGGCACAGGCCCTGTGGCGCGGGGGCGGCATACCACCTCTGGCGCCCCGAGATTTGAAGCGGCGGCAGCCTGACTTGGATCTCCTTGCGATGAGGATGGCGGGCAGCGGCGGCCGGTGCGCGATGGGGCGCTTGGCTGCAGCCGGGGGGATTAGCAAGAGGTGGCGGCAGCGGTGGCCGGGGCGCGTCCCGAGCTTGATCTAGGACCTTCGGGTCTAGGCGGGAGGCTGCCATTACGTCCTCAAATTGCTGCATCTCATCGGATTCGGTGACGGCTCGCTGAAGTACTCCGGGTTTGCATCGCAACACGAGGATAATGGCGGTGGTGGTCATCTCCTACATCGGAGGTGGTCGACCTGAGGCTGGGTGGTCATCTCCTACATCGGATCTCGAGATGTGAAATCTAGTCCCGGTTGCGAGTCGGGGAGACATAGTTGCCGGTGAGAACCGAGCCGACGACGGACGATGACGGTGTTCTGCGCCGTTACTTTGAGGAAGGCATTGTCCTATAACTACTGTCGACTCACTCGTGCTGCTCTGGGGGAAACCCTAAGATCTGGTTTTCCAGATCGGAGTGAAAGAATAGTACATCCAGTGAACAGATACAACAAAAGGTTCCTGCGCCATGGTTGCATGAAGGCCCCTCCAAGATGAAAGCACATCTAGTATTTGTTAACTCCTAGAAGCACACGGTCACAGAACAGATGAAAGAACGTAGGAAGAATTTAGTAGGAACAGTCAGTCAAGAGGGGATCCAAAGCATAATAGCAGCATGTCCAGGCAAATTTGAGCCAAATTAAGGACCATCTTTTCTCATGGATGAGAGGAAGTGAAATGAACCTCGGTAACCGAGAGAGGGCAGACAACCTAGCTCCCTCCTCAGCTTCAGATATTTCACATGTGAGTGAAAAGTGAGACCGAGGGAAGGGAGCACCAGCTGTCTGTTCATCATCGCTGTCATCTCTCTGCATCATGCTTACTACTTATCAACCACTAAGTGCAGGGGCTTCAATGCCAACAAGAATCCGATTCAGCATCTTAAATAAAATCAGATAAAGACACAAGCAGAGGGACTCGGCTAATTAAGCTGGTTGGTGCTCAATCACAGGCACGGAAAGTATTCACCTCAGTAATCGCCCCAATAAAGATGCAGAAACGGGGGATTTTACTCAACTGAACTTAAGGGGCCGGGTGTAAGGATGTCACCTACCTTTGCTGGGCCTGATGAAGTTCTCCTCCAGCGGCAGCGGGGAAGGAGAGTTTCGACGGACGGACTGAGATTGAAGCGCGATAGTGAGTGGACAGTGCACGCCATGCCGCCAACTCCAAGGAGGTAGAATCAGTGAATCAGAAGGGTCCTGCGAATCGCGATAGAATCAGTGAATCAGTTTCTTTCGCTCATGTGTAAATATATTGTGCAACAAATTCAGTTTTTGCTTTGTTCAATAACCACAGAGCCTTTGGCTAATGTCGATGCTTAAGAAAATAAGAAGTGAAGAGACTAGCTATCAACGATCCCCTACTTGAGGCCTCTCCTCAGTTTCTCTAGTTTTAGAGTTTGACCATGAAATGGTACAAGCATAGATATAGACAGATAGATAGATTTACATCAGGAATTGAAAGTCTTCAACTCTGAAGGGCAATAAAAGAAACCCAGGAAATAGTTCCAGCACAGAAAACATTCACCTTTAGTATATACTCCCTCCGTCTAATAATGTAAGACATTTCTTGTGTCTAGTATAGTGTCAAAAAACGTCTTACATTATGGGACGGAGGGAGTAGTACATATGCAGTTTATCGGCCCAATTAAGATACAGAAACGGGGGATTTTACTCTCAACTCAACTAAATTTTGTCTACACAAAAAACTGAACTGAACTGAATTTTGTCTACACACAAAACTGAACTGAAGGTACAATACAACCAGCACAGAGAAAAGGGGGATGTCGCCTACCTGTGTTGTGCTGGGTCTCACGCACGACCGCGATGATTGACGCTCTCCTCTAGCGGCAGCGCCAACGGTGGAGAGCGTTGACGGCCGGACTGAGATTGAGTGAGGGGGCAGCGCAAGCCATGCGGCCAAGGGAGGAGATGTGAGGATCCTCCGCTAGAGTGCCTGGGGCAGATGAGTGCTCGGATGGGAGGGGGATTGGGGGCAGGCGAATGAGAGTGGCGCTGCTACTGCTATGCTATACATAGTCACCGCTGGATCAGGATCCCACGGCTGTGATTGAGCACTACTCTACTTTCCTGAAAATAATAAGGTTGCGAAAAAAAATAGAAACCCTCCTTTTTCTAAATTTCTCCCTCAAAAAAAATAATAATATAACAAACAAACAAAAGGGTTGGACCATCTAAGAAAAGGGTTGGACATTGTCGACAGTATAAATGGCACGCGGTCAATTCGGTGGCGGCACCGAGCGCCATGGACTTGACATAGACGAAGCAATGGTGGTAGAGCTCGAGCTGAGCTTGGAGCAACTCATCGCTGCTCATGGTGAGCTCATCTTCTTGGACGTGGGACGCCATGCATGGTGTGTTGAATGCTAGGCTTTGTTGGGTCCCGTTCTCATATAGAGGTGAAAGGTGGTTGAGCTGTTGCGAGGTGGACAATGATGTGGTGAGGTCAATGGTTAAAACCATGCCACATCAGCACAAAACCGTCTAAAACAGCAGAAGCGACGAAAAGTATCTGGCTTTGAGTGTTGGGGGACTAGCCTTATTTGGTTCTGTAGTTGAGAAATCATTTCTAAACTATTGCTAAGTTGAGGGATGAAAAAATTAATTTTCCCTTAAATAAACAGCTAACATTGTGGGAAGGAGAGAGAAAACGCTAGTCCCCTAAACCATTTCTATCCTTAAAAAAATTAAAGGTTTTTAAAAAACATTTTAAAAGGTCTTTTAAATAAAGTCCTCTACTAGAAAAATCAAACTAAGGAGGGATCTTCCAGGACCCAAACGTCCATTAGATAAGCACGAGAATACATTTAAGATAAGGGTCACTGAAGAACGAAAAATTAGAGACCAATTCAGTCATTTTACAAAAATACCTGGAATCACGGAGGAAGAGTCCAATTCCATCCTTGTAACACGCTTTCTCCCTGTTTTATATTAATAAAGCCGAGACAAACGATACATGCTATTGAGGAAAACCTCATAAGCTAATCAAACATAAAGACACGACAGAACTAGTGGAGAATGCTAAAAATGCAAAACCATACACAATTAAACGCATCAAGTGTGTCACCGAGAAAGAAGAACATGAGACACGCCATCACGCCTGGGGGAGCTCCACACTCGTAGACGCCCCCCCCCCCCCCCCCCCCCCCCCCCCCCCCCACACACACACACAAGAGGGACACAACGGTAAACACCGCCACCGTGGTGTTTGCCAAAGTGGACAAAGGTTTTCACCCTGATTGTCGAAGGATATTAACAAGAAAGAAGATATTATAACAAATCATTCAATCTTCTTTATTCAGTAAAATATTCCATGCATGAAATGTTTGACAGAGACACCAACAGAGATAATACGCAACTATACTAGTACATGTATTTTAGAAAACATAACTTAATAAATATTCGCCAATCTGAACCATTCGGGTGACAGCTCAGTTCACTTCTTGATAGACAAAGCCATCTGAGCCCGCTTCGTCTTGGCAAACTCAACCAACTTGGTGACGTCCGGCAGGGCCACCTTGGCGGCGTCCAACGCGGTGAAGCGCTCCACCCACGCCAACAGAAGTGGGGTGTTGGCGATGTCAAAGGGCTTGGTACCACATAGCTCTTCAGTTCCTTGCAAAAATGCCAAGAGACCGCCCAGTGCAATGTCCACGTATCCAACACTATCACCACCAAAGAAGGGCTTCCCCTTGGAGCATTCCTTGAGAGCCCCCTCTAGCGTCTGCACCACCGCCAACATCTGCTTTATCCCCTCGGTCTTCTCCTCCTCTCCGTCGGCCGTGAACGCCACTTTCCACGGGATGACTAGCTGCATGCACCAAATGGCAATGTTAATCAGCTCACCACATACATAAATGTGAAATCAACAACACAGAACACTATAAGAGTAAACCTTCTGGTCAATGTAGTCTACCCAGAACCGAGCAATGGCACGTTCGTAGGGGTCTGTGGGCAGGAGGGAGGGGCCTGTAGTGCCGTAGGCCTCATCGATGTACTCTAGAATGACGACCGACTCACAGATTGGCTTGCCGTTGTGGATGAGCACTGGCACCTTCTTATGCACCGGGTTTGACGTGAGGAGCAGGTCGCTCTTGTTGTCGAGGTCCTGCTCCACGTACTCGTAGCTCAAGCCCTTGAGGTGGAGCGCGAGTTTCACCCTGGAAACCCAGGGGCTCGCCCACGTACCCAGCAGCTTCAGCTCGTCTTCGCCGGCCATTTCTCCCTTGCGTGATACCTATGGATATGACTTGAACTTCAGTGTTAACTACTGTGTTTTGCTTGCTTGCTTGGCTGAGCGTGGAGTGATATATATAGGGTATGGGAGGCAATAACAATGCATCATCCATGAGGCAAGTGCTAACGTCAAGGACACTTATTTTGCACAATCACTTAGTATCCAGACATTGAATAGACTTCCTGCTTACTCTATTTTTAACACATGTACCAATAATCACTTATTTTATCTTCATGTTTTGAAACACCACGGCAACGCCTTCAGTGCTTAGCAACATTAGTCAAGGTCGTTTGCTTGTGGATTAGTTAACTTTCATGTCAAGTTTCTCGAGACAATAGTCATTGTCTTGGAGAAGAAGGCTGGGAAGTAAACAGATTAGCAGAGTCCTTGACATCCCCAGCTGGCCAGTCCTCGTTAACTAACTTTAAGATTGATATCAGATAAGGACATGAAACATATAATACTAGTTAGTCGCACTAACTTCAAGCATGCATCCATGAGAATGATCAAGTACCTAATACTAGTCTGAACAAGTCAAATACCTAATACTTATACTCCAATTAGTGCATCCTTCCCAGATACTTGCAGTATTTTTGTGAATCTAGGACATGCACAAAGGCAAACATCAAATAAATTTGCCATGCCATGTATGGGCCGGGTATATGAGAGGCATAACTACATATGTAGCTAAGGTCTATCATATAACATGAGACAAACAAACCGACAGATGCAAGGTGGTGATTACTGATATCATGTGCATTCTCAAAATATTTGAGGCGATCCAAAAAAACACAAAGCGGCAATTTATGCAGGGGAATTAGTGCAGAGGATAAATAAATCAATCAGCAGCAGGGGAGTCAAGCACCTAATTAATTAGTTAGCCCTATCATCCACAGTCCATACATTCATTATGTGCAATGTTTTCGACAAGGACACCATCACTCCATCACGACTCACAAGGGTACAGGGGAGAGCCGCGGCGATGACGATGCTGTACACGGTGAATCTAGAGCTACATTCATGACAGCGAACCGAGGGAGCACTCAAATAAATAAATACGTACACCGCCAGCATACTGCATTGGATTGTGTGTTTTTCATAAGCAAGCAGACAATTTCTCAGCTTTGCATAACTTGCCTAACATCATCTCCCAGAGTTGCTCATACAAGTTCCTCTGCTCCTCGTACATCAGGTTTCTTAAGATCTGGATGATGGCAAAAGAAGGTACGACGTGTGTGGATGAGAACCACGCGTGATACTCAGGGCAATAGTAAGACCAGATGAAAACCAACAAGGTGCAGTAGATACGACAGACCTGATCCAAGATTGCGTGGACAGAGAAATTGTGGGGCAAGATGGCGATTGGTGGTACATGTATGCAAAAACTGCCACAACCATCTGGGAAAAATGCACAAGAAGAGTTGTTATTTTCAGCTAAACTGCACAGCCTAGGAATATATCAAATCATAAACAAGTTCATTCAACTTTGCACATTCAGCTAAATTAGAAACAGCAGCAGAAATTAGCCCACAACAGGCGAGGCTCGATTTCTCTACCGATGCACAAAACTACATGGCCAGCCTCCTGATCACAGGGTCCAGCCGTGTTGCCGCCTGAAGATCTCCTTCGCCGTTTTCACCATCGCACTAGCTCCCTGCCACAGAAGTTTCTGCAAAGCACCTTCCTGAAGTCTTGCCCAAGTTTACAGATCATGAACATAGGAAAATCACGTCAGTAGTAGGATCTCTAGGTCTAATACCTTTACAACAATATTTATTTCATGTTTTCCACAACGTCCAGAAAAGGTAATTATCCTAGTGTTTCTTGACTGCTGATTGGAAGTCTTTCTTGACAATGTTTATTGGTCAACTGGACTACTAATGCTTACCAGTGTAGATGCTTACAAGGATGACGAAAACAACTAGAATGACGATTTCGGGACCTAGACATCAGAAGCAAATTTGAATCCAGATAAGATATACAAGCTTAATTAGCAACCCCTAATAGTACTCTAAATAGCACTCTTGCAGGCGTTTACAGCAAGATTAGGGACATCTAAGGTAGTTTTTCCTTGAGTCAGACGTCTACTGTACTAGATTACTTCGGCGGACACCTACCAAGACAAAAGACTTAACCTTTTGGAATTTCTGACATCGAGAGAGCGGTCTAAAAAGTCGTCGGCAGAAATGTCGAAGCAGTGCCTGGTATGGTTGTGAGCTTGTGGTATCAAGGGAGTCAAAATTAAATGACATGCCGGCAACTGCAAGCCCATCTTTCAGGTAGTCATCAGTACCACCAGAATACCAGATTAGATCTCTATGCAGTAAGCAAACTGTACTTAGTTTTGTCATCCTGTAAGCAATTGCATTGGTTAGTATTTTCGATTCGTATCAATAAACAATGTAAATTTGTTATGAGAAAATGCTCGAGATAATCAATTGAGTGATCTGAATATCTGACTGATAGGCATAGTGACTACATGGTCTCACACCAGGAGCAAGTGATTCAAATGATTAAGCTTTGCAATGTGGTGCTTGCTAAGTCACGGCTGTCAAAGGCCTTCCATGTCATGTGGTGCTTGCTCCTTGTACGTCAGGTTTCTTAAGATCTGGATGATGGCGAAAGAAGGTACGACGTGGGTGGATGAGAACCACACGCGATACACAGGACAATAATAAGATCAAACGAAAACCAACAAGGTGCAGTAGATATGGACCTGATCCAAGATTGCGTCAACAGAGAAATTGTGGGGTGAGATGAACTGTTGGTGGTATATGTATGAAAAAACTGCCATAATCATCTGGGGAAAATGTACGAGAACAATTGTTATTTTCAGATAAACTACACAGGCTAGGAATATATTATATCTGTTCATTCAAGTTTGCATAGTTAAGCCTTAGAGTGGAGGGGGAGGATTGTCGCATTCAGCTAAATTAGAAACGGCAACAGAATTTGGACCACAGCAGGCGAGGCTCGAGTTCTCTACCGACCCACAAAACTACATGGCCAGCTTCCTGATCACAGGGGTCCAGCCGTGTTTCCGCCCAAAGACCTTATTTGCCGTTTTCGCCAACTGTCGTGTTTCCACCTGTAAACAATGGTAAGCATTAGTATCTTCAGTTTGCACCAATAAACAATGTCAAGTTATTTCGCAACACAATATTCTACTTCTGACAAACTATGTACTTCTGCATTACAACAATATGATCTATCAGCCATGAATACCACACTGAATTCAGCACGAAAAGTAAAACAGTGGATACCATTGAACTAGGATTGCCTAATTATCTGATTCCACACCTCAGTTCTTCTAGATAATTCTAGTAAGCCAGTGGATGAAAATTGAACTTAAAATTTGCATATCTAACATAAAAAATGGCTTCTCTTTCTTTTTACACACCTTCCTCAACAAGTAAAAGATCCATGCCAACCCTCTCTTAAAAAAGATCCATGCCGAAATGCAATTTCTGACCCCCACAATTCTCAAGAAGATTTATATATATATGGACCCAGTGGAACTTGAACTTGCATACTAAGGTGCCTGGTAGAAAGAAATTTTGATGCGCCTGCATTGCAGCTCCAAGGCGAGTCTGTGGTAAGTGCAGAAAGAACGGCACTTCCAGCAGCACCATTTACAATAGAAAATATTGGGCAGCCACAGCAGCCCAACAAGATCAGCAGCAGGCAGTACGCCCAAATGGAAACTCGTCCATCAATTTAGTTCTAACAGGAGGCCGTTGATATTATAACTTTTTGTGTCGGGGGCAAATATTATTTATTACTCCCACCGTAAACTAATATTAGAGCATTTAGATCACTATTTTAGTGATCTAAACGCTCTTATATTAGTATACAGAGGAAGTACATGAAAAGACAACGTTGTTTTCTTGGATGAAAAGTTGATAACCATAACTTGATCTAAAGAACATCGTACTTGCCATTATTTAGTGCAAATCAAAGACATCGTATGCAGCATCTTCCTTGGTACTATCAAAGATTCTTATGAAAATATTTATGTTAACATCCACGCCTAGTTCTGTTTTGAATAAAGAAGAGTAGTGGGTGATCCACTACGATGAGGATATTTGTGGCCTTTTGGAACTAGTGGGACCGCCTAGATAGGTGTGTCTAATTTATGGTCCTGAATACTATAAACTGTAAGAGGGGGACGATAATCGATCAGTTGAGCACTAAGGAGTCCAAGTACCACCGCGCCCTCAAGATCGTCGTTCAGATATCAAGCTCCATTGACTGGTATCATATCTTCTTCTTTCCCCTCTGCAAGCTCATCCTATCATCTCTTCAGTTTCTTATTGGCTTCTCATGCAAGCAGTTCTGTACTTCCGCAAAACTTCAAGCACCATGGGTCGCCCTGCCAATCTCTTCTTCCTCCTATTTGCAACTGTGGCGTGTTTGACGTACTTTTGTACGTGATTTAGCAAATGAAATTATTCTGGGAAAATGAATGAATTTTCGAAGTGCACAAGCTCCTCGTGTGTGTGTTTAGATGTTTACTTACGTGCATGCCCTTAGTGCATGTGCTTGCATGGCCCATGCATGACCAATGCACATGCAGATATACCAAGGAGAGCTACGTACTAACACATACGTACATTTGATTGGGGCGGGCAACATGCGTATGTGTACCTGCCGGGTCGTACAGAGCTGGAATGCATGTATTCGCTCTGAGTGTTAGCGTATGTGTACGTAACAAAATACCCGGGCCGGCCGGCAAGTGTGGCGTGTGTACGTACGTATAGATAACAGGCCAGCCGGCTAGCCCATCCATGTGGGAACTCAAAAAGGCCTCGGTCAAGAATTTTTGTATCGGCTAAAGACTCCACAGGAGATAAAGATTTAAACGGCTTCTCTACTTGGACGAGGGGCTGAAACAACAGGAAAAAAATTCTGTGCGTACGGGTTGCAGACTCCTCGCCGTGCGTACCCTGTGTGAGATGATGCCACGTGGTCCACCTCGCCATCCGACGATTCGCTGCTCACCCGCTCGCTTCGTTGGTTCTCTCGGCTCAAGCGCCCCTACGTTCGGCTCCAAAATTGCCCATCTACGTGCGATCCCGGCTTCCGTCAATTTCGCAGCGATTGATTCCGACAGATACGGGTAGCTTTTGCTTTTTCGGTGCAGCGGCGATTAGATCATGAATTTTCTTCTCCCTCCCATAACTGGATCGGGCCGGAGCAACAGCCGCGGCCGCCACGGGTCGTGCTGCAACAGTCTGATCGGCATCTCAGCGTGGAGAAGGTTGGGAGTGGCCATGCCGGAATCTGACACCGTCGCCTCCAAGGACGACCATGGTGGTTCTTCTTCTGGCTTGCAGCA
This sequence comes from Triticum aestivum, assembly GCF_018294505.1. NCBI lineage: Eukaryota > Viridiplantae > Streptophyta > Magnoliopsida > Poales > Poaceae > Triticum > Triticum aestivum. The sequence continues at coordinate 7,475,685 of NC_057796.1, forward strand.
CATAAACGATAAACCTCGTTGATGAGAACAATTGCTCCTCAACCTTGTATCTTTCGACGTCTATGATGTCACGCCACGGCATGTACTATGGATCTGCCCAAGTCATGTCAGGAGGAGGACACGGCCACCATGACAGGAGAAGGAGGCCAGCAAGATGACGCATTCAGGCCTGACTTCAACTGAAGTTTAGGCCTAGACAAAAAAAGATAGCATCTTCGCTGTGGTTGAATAGCAAATGAGAGAAAGTAGAGAAACAATTATAATTTTTAACTACAGATTTATGAAGACATCCAAATAGCACATGCAGATTTTTCTTTTTGCACGAAATCAAGAGACATTCCACTAGCTATTATTTACATCATTTGGTCCTTACAATCTCAGGGTACTTACTATACCAGCAGGAACCTATATCATGTTTGGCTGATTTTGCCAGAACATGAGATGCTTCCTTGCAAGACATATCTACATGACGAAAGCTACACGACAAATTTCAGGGTTTTACATATGATATCATCAATAATGATGCTAGTATGGAATCTGTCTTGCTTTGCGCTCTTCATCTTGTTGATCGACGACAAGCAATCTGATGGTATTTCCATTTTCTGAAAACATGCTTGTGTTGCAAAGTTCAGAGCAAGTCTTATAGCTAAACCTTTAGCTAGTTGCATATTTTTCCACTTGATCAACATTAATTGCACCTTCTGGCTACTTGTATATATCCTAAGTGATCTCTTATGCCATCTTCTCCAATGGTTTCCTCTCAGCCTCCTTTTCTTCAATGCTAAAGTAGTTCCGAATTCTTCTGCAAAGAATGAATTATCAAGTTTGTTCAGTTAGACAGTGAAGTATGCATGTGGTATCCATGACATCGCAACTTGACAAGTAAAAAACATGGAGGAGACTTGGTCGAGGGTGAGACAATCCTTTGTGTTGCCATTATTTGCATCATCAAGGTTGTTCTGCTGACACCACGATTCCTGATAGCTTAGGTACTGAACATACTGAACAGTGATTAATCAAAGGTTTGGTCACCACTTCCTGACACCTACAATTAGGTTCAGCGTAGGTACTGAACATAACGAATAGCTTAGGTAGTGAACATCAGCTTATGTTCAGCTTAGATACTGAACATAAACCTGAACACCTACGATTCCTGACAGCTTGGTCACCACTTCCACTAGAACGAAATAGATTGACACTAGAAACAAAAAACAATGAACATGAGAAAAGGGGAGCAGCTGCTAGCAGAAGAAAAAGGGAATTGAAGACGTACCTGCGTCGTCTGGCTGGCGGCCGAACTCCTGCTATGCCGTGCCGGACAAGGGGCAAGAGGGGGACTAAGGAGATAACGGCGGAAGCAGAAGATCGGCCGGTGGCGAACGACAGAGACAACTACGGCAGCAACGGCGGCAACTGCGACAAGGGATGCGGCGGCACCTGAGCTGATTCCAGTCCAGATCGGCCGGTAGATCGTGCGCTCAGTCCAGCCGAGCCGAAGCTTTAGAGGCTGCGGGGCAGTTTTGGAGCCGAACGCAGGGGCGCTTGAGCCGAGAGAACCAACGAAGCGAGCGGATGAGCAGCGAATCGTCGGATGGCAAGGTAGACCACGTGGCATCATCTCACACAGGGTATGCACGGCGAGGAGTCTGCAACCCGTACGCACAGGGTATACGCTAACAATCCATATCTCGTCCAGAAATATCGGAACCGTGACGGCGGCCGGGGCGGCGCCCTACCCTTCTGCAACTCCCTATAAATACTACTCCCTCCATTCCACAATGTAGTGCCTATAGATTTTTGAGGAAGTCAAACTTTGCCAACTTTGATTAAGTATATAGAAAAAACAGTCTACATCTACAATACTAAACATGTACATTCTGAAAATATAACTCATGATGTATCCAATGATGTGCATTCGGTATTCTAGATGTACCTACTTTTCTTTATATGATGAAAGTTTGTAATGTTTGACTTTTGTAAAAATCTATAGGCACTATATTATGGAACAGAGGGAGTACCCCGTCCATCCATCCCAGGAGGAAGGAGGGCACGCACACAACTCACAAGCTGGCCATCCACGGCGCACACACCTCCAGGCATCACGCAAACATCCATCCGCCAGCCATCTCTCGTCACAACTCAGGCAGGCGCTCAGCAGGAGCCTGAGTACGCGGAAGGCGGCGGGAGCTCGTTCAGATCGCATCTGATCGGGAGAGACGGCCAGACGTGCGCTCGTCTTCCTTCTCGTGCAGGCGGCCGGGAAGGGAAGGCGAGTCGGCGCGCAGCACAACGACGAGCTGTGCGTCAAACACCCGACGACTACTATGCCGATCATCTTCTCCCAAGGTGAGATCCAGTACTAATCTCTTTCATCCCTTCTCTCTCCGCACATCTTGATGCACCGGAGCTGTGCCCACACGGTCGGAGAGGAGGCCGGCGGCTAGCTGCACCTCTCACCGCTGACGACAACGATGTGCCGAGGCTGCTGCTCGGGTGTGGCCTTGGCGCATCCTTCACCAACGACTGCTGTGAAGACGGCGACGACGTGCCGGGGCGCCGCCCATGCGCGACCTCCGGCGCACCCTTCACGCAGGACGACGACGTATCGGGGCCACCGTCCACGCACGGTCCCCGGTGCACCCCGCGCCGCTCAGTCCGTCGACAACACCATCATGCCAGACTCTTCACTGGCGACGACGAGCCGGGACCGCGTGTTTGCGCGGCCTCCGGCGTGCCCGCCGCTCACGACGACGACGTGCCGGGGCTGTGCGCCTTCGGTGCACTCTCCGCTGGCGACGACGAGCCGGGACCGCCGTGTTTGCGCGGCCTACGGCGCGCCCGCCACTCACGACGGTGACGTGCCGGGGCTGGGCTCCCTCGGCACACTCTCCGCACATGACGACGACGTACCGGGGCTGTCGACCATACGCGGTCTCCGGCGCACCTTCCGTCGCCGAGTCTACTGGCAACACCATCATGCCGGGACTCGGCGGCACAGATCGTTCGACTCGGTGCACTCTAATGCGCCCCGTTCTACTTACACCATCGGCGGCGCCTGGGCGAGGCACCACCGCATCGCGAGGCCTTACTCGTCCCCGTCTCACCGGTCCATGGAGGCACCATAGACTGGTCGGGACTCGTCGACACACATCGTTTGACTCGGTGCACTCTCCGCACATGACGACAACGTCCCGGGGCCGCCGACCATGCGTGGCCTCCGGCGCACCCTCCATCGCCGAGTCCGCCGGCAACGCCATTGTGCCGGGACTCGGCAGCACACATCGTTCGACTCGGCGCACTCTAGTGTGCCCCCTTCTACTTACACCATCGGCGGCGCCAAGGCGAGGCACCGCCACATCGCGAGACCTTACCCGCCCCCGTCTCGCCAGGTCCATAGAGGCGTCATGGGCTTGCCGGGACTCGGCGACATTCGTCATCCGACTTGGCTCAATCTAGTGCGCCACCCGTTCTACCTACACCACCGGCGGTGCTTGGGCAAGGCTCCATCACATGGAGGTCTTCCTCGCCGCCACCTCGCCGGTCCATGAAGGCGCCATGGGCTGGCCGGGACTCGGTGACGACGCGTCGGCGGCGGCGCGGCGCTCGACGAGTCACGACGACTCGTCGTAACCATGGAGGCGGCACGGCTCTCGACGAGTCATGATGACTCTTCGTGACTATGGCGGCGGAGACATCATCCGGTTTGGGCCGAGACACGCTTAGGTGCATCTCGCGGCCTCCCTCTTCATCGGCACGAACACGTGTCACACGTGTCGGGGTCCGCTCATGTCTAGCAGCTCCCGGTCCGGCTCTCCGTGTCGGCGGCATGTGCATTGTCGTGCGGCTCTTGTGCCATCGCCGGCCGTGCCGAGCGGTGCAAGGTGGTGACTTCCTCCGCCATGGGCGGCGGTGTATGCGGTCATCGATGGATGTGTGCACTCCATGTGCCGCATGTCCATCCATTCTTTCTTCTCCTTTCGACATCTACTCCTGTGGGGCATACCCCTCACACTCCCGGCGAATCTACAATGTCATCGACGACGTCCAAGCCAAGCCCAAAACATGCATGCTACTTCAACAACCACATCGACGCTGCACAGGGCCGACGAGGCAAGACGGCGTAGGCGGGCGTGGCCGGAGCAAAGGCCACGTTTTCGACGGCGCGTGTACCACTCAGTACATGGACTCTGCCGCCGCCATACACACAGCACCACCATGCATGAGGAACGCGAAGCGAAGACCGAAGACGACGACTGTGCAGCTTAATTGGAGGTGTCCCGCGGTACTATCCGCGGGAGTAATTAACCGGGGGCTTTCCGAGGCCCGCGGGAACCAGGAGACCATGATCGTTCGATCACTTTGGCCGCGCCAGCAGGCCCCACACATTTTCTTTTCCTCTTCTTGTATTTGCGTACTTTGTACACTGGCACGCCCGCAACACATTGTACCCAGGGTCAAGGGAGACGCTTATACGAAACCTCAATCTTTTTGTATGAGCGAGTTCTTTCCTTTTTCGTGTCAAACACGGCGCCATTTCTCTCCGTGGCACAGGGCTTGGACTATCCGACAGCCAACCTCTCAACACAGTGGGTCAACAGCGACGCCTCCCTCCTACACAATGTTCGCTATGTCGGAGGTTTTGTCTTGCGCCCCATTCTCCTCTGTTCGCAAAGTACCTCCTTTGCCACAGGGTTCTTCTGTGCCCCACCTTGCGACATGTTCTACTTTGGCGTGTTCATTGTCCAAACTGACGCTAGCAACAATATCGTTGAAGGGAATCCACAGGTGGTCTGGTCTGCCAACCGGGCTCATCCTCTTAGGGAGAATGCCACCGTTGAGCTAACTTTAGATGGAGAATTGGTCCTTTGTGATGCTGATGGTAGCCTGGTCTGGTCGACCGGTAGCTCAGGGAGGATGGTAGCTGGCATGGTGATCACCAACATCGGCAATCTGGTGCTATTTGATCTGATGAAGGCAACTATATGGCAGTCATTTGATCATCCTACCGATGCATTGGTCCCTGGACAGTCACTTGTAGATGGCATGAGGCTCACAGCAAGTACCTCTGATACAAATTGGACTGAGACTCAACTGTATGTCACTGTACACCCCGATGGTTTATATGCTTGCATTGCATCCGCACCACCACAGCTGTACTATGCGATGAGATCAAACGAAGAAAAGACAGGAAATTATACAACAAAGGTTACATTCATGAATGGCAGCCTCAGCATCTTTCTCGAACCAAAAAATCCAGATTCGAATAGCATCTCATTGCCAACACCCAACACCGGCCAGCACATGAGACTAATGTCTGATGGCCACCTGAGGATGTATGAATGGCATATTGCAGAAGACATGTGGCATGATGTGTATGATGTAATGCAGCCAGACAATGGTGAGTGTGCTTTCCCAACCGTGTGCCCAATCTCTTGTTAACAAATGCAACGCCATCAGATCTTAACCCTCAACGAAGTTTCTTACTTCGATTTGAGCGACCCCATTGTGAATGTAACCAACCAAGATGATTGTAAACAAGCCTGCTTGAAAAACTGCTCCTGCAGGGCCGTCAGCTTCAGACAGTACAATCACCAGACTGAAAACAAAGGTTATTGCTGGTCAGTGACCAAGGTCTTCTCCATGCAATCAATAAAACTTGAACCCGTTGGTTACAATAACTCTGTTTTCATCAAGGTGCAGCTTAGCCCTTCCAACTCAGCTGCTGCTTCTGCTCCTTCGGCGAACAACAGCAAGGTCATTTTAGGCACTATTATTATTATTGTATTACTTGCTATTGCTGTCACACTTTATCTAGAGAGGAGGAGAGCGTATGCTAAGAAAGATGAAGAATTAAATTTTGGTCAATTTGCTAGAATGCCAACCAGGTTTCCTTTTCAGAAGTTGAGAGAATGCACTGAAGGGTTCAATAAAAAGCTTGGAGAAGGTGGATTTGGATCTGTTTATGAAGGGAAATTAGGTGAAGAGAGAGTTGCCGTGAAACGTTTGGAAGGTGCTAGACAAGGAATGAAAGAATTCTTGGCAGAGGTGGAGACTATTGGAAGCATCGAACACATCAATCTTGTCAGGCTGATTGGTTTTTGTGCAGAGAAATCTCAGAGGCTTCTAGTATACGAATATATGCCTAGAGGGTCACTTGATAGGTGGATTCATTACCGCCACAACAACGCACCACTCGATTGGTGCACGCGGTGTAGAATCATTCTGGATATTGCCAAAGGCATGTGCTATCTTCATGAGGGGTGCAGGAGAAAGATAGCTCATTTGGACATCAAACCACAAAATATTCTCCTAGATGAGAACTTCAATGCTAAAGTGGCTGATTTTGGACTATCTAAGCTAATAGACAGGGATCAAAGCAAGGTAATGACGATGATGAGAGGCACGCCTGGGTATATGGCACCTGAATGGTTAACCTCACAAATTACTGAAAAGGTTGATGTCTACAGCTTTGGTGTAGTTGTCATGGAGCTAATAAGTGGGAGAAAAAATATTGATAATTCTTTGCCTGAGGAGAGTTCTCACCTCATCAATTTGTTCAGAGGAAAGGCTCGAGATAATCAATTGAGTGATCTGATTGACAAACATAGTCAAGACATGCTCTCACACCAGGAGCAAGTGATTGAAATGATGAAGCTTGGAATGTGGTGCCTGCTAAATGATGGTGGTCAAAGGCCTTCCATGTCAACGGTGATAAAGGTATTAGAGGGTGGGATGAGCATAGAAACCACTATTCTTCACAGATTTCTCAATACAAATACAGTCTTGCCCCTGGAAGATAATCCGACCGCATATTCAGTTCAACCTCAAGCATCAGTTTTATCTGGACCAAGGTGAAATGAGTGGCCAATGAGAAGAAGACATCCAACTTAATTACACACTTGGTTTTTGTAACTGTTTTCAAATATTATCTTATCTGTACATTGGAAGTATGTTTTGAATAGCTTGAAAAGAAAATTTACAGGCCAATATATATGTTTCATTGTTTGTTCAGTGAGTCTGTATACCACGTACCTTTTCATCTGCAGAGTACGAGTCGACCTCTTCTGGTAGCCCAAAATTATATCTGTGAACTACATGCTGAAGTAGGAAATTTAACCTGACGGGGTAAGCATTGTATGGAGATGGCACAAGGTGGAGGAGTCTCGATGAAACTCTAAATTAGGATGACAAACTTCAGATGAGGGTAAAAAAATAGTGATTTTCTATTGTTTTCCATCTTCAATAGGGCTAATGATGCTAATTGAGCTGATACTTTAAACTGTAAATTTCTTGATCGGGCTAGTAAAATCAACAGCCTACCCCAACTTGTTTGGGACTAAAGGCTTTGTTGTTGTTGTTGTCGCTAGTAAAATCAACATGTCACTATCAGTCCCGTATGTTAAAAATAACAATAGAAGTCCCTTTTTGAAGTCAGAGAAGCAACATTACATATATTCCTGCAAACACAAGTTGAATATCCGCCTTCACTGGGTACCCCAGTTAAACAGTGTCTCTGTCATGTGGGGCTGGGGGCAGCACTATACGGGCCGCCACAAGGAGGGAGGCGCTGGGCCGTTGGACAAGCTTAGGGATAAGTCTATTAGTTTGCTATATATGTTGCGCACATGTAAATGAGAGATTGAATAAAAAGAGATGAATCCATTGGATGCGAGTAAAAACTGTCAGCGGCAATTCATCCCATACTTCACTACACTTTTTTAGACTAACGAACATCAATCAGAGACAATATGGAAGTAAGTAAAGTAGTATTTTTCCTAATAAAACTGTTTAGCAGCTAATGGTACAAACTACGGAGTTAGTTACATGATAATTGCCTGCATTTGCTGAAATCTAACTAACTACAACAATGTCAAGATGTACCTTTGGTTCAAGCGCAACGTTGGACGACTGAGACTGAAAAAAAAATCTCCACAAATGCGTTTGAGAAACCAGGTGGGACAGGTGGCCTTGCCTTGGGAGCTGGTAGCGCTGAAGATGTTTAAGTGGTACCTTCATGATAAATCGATGGCACTGCATGCCAAGGCCGAGGCTTCAACGACACTGTCTTGCTTCTGGATAACACTTCACTCATGTCAGTACTTGCCACAACCTGGGATGTTCACTCATTTTGCTCCTTCTTTTTGTACCCCATGCTTCCTTGGAGGATTGTAACTGAACTTTTACCTAATCAATGGAATGATTAGAGATGAGTAGCAGCAAGCAATTCATGACATACTTCTTCACACTGTTAAATTTTAAAACTGGAATTATACTTACCAATCCAAAGTTTAAACAAATAAGAAGGTTAATAGGCTAGGCATTTCAGGGCAACTAACCACCTACAGATCAAAAAACATTCAATATAATATCATAACATGAGAATGATAATCTTAGAACATAACATAAACTTGGTCAGTGGTACACTGTTACGGTGAAGAGAGTTTGTGACAAACAGCTTCACCTATAAAAAAACTGCATATAATAGTACTGTAGTATATAAAAACTGTCTCAATCAATACATATTCAAATACGATATTGTAAATAAAAAACTGTTTCAATCATGGCAGGCGGTTCAACTATGATACTGTATTAGAAAAAACGTTTCATATTCAACTATGATACTGTATATAAAAACGACTGTTTCAATCAATGTCCAACTCATGCTATCAACAAACACTTGAAGGCAATTAACTCTGCTTCCGATGTGACAAATAAGACCAAAAACAAATCGATAACAGGAATATAGCTTGGCTCCCCAGTTTCATCATGAAACTGAATAGTCTTTGTAATTTACAGCTACATCGTTTCCAGATTGAGTTTCCAACAGCACATGGCCATGCTCTCAAGAACAAAGTTGACCATGCTGAAGGAAGTATGCAGGCAACAGGAACTACCACTAACTGATGAGCAGAATACTCATCTCACACGGCCTAATGTGGAAGAGAGGCGCTGTGTTGCAAGTGGAATAATATGGTATTGAGCAACTGGAACGTTGTGGTCGGAAATCCTCATCACGGAGACACCTGCATACTCAAATGGTAATAGAACCGTGTACGGTCGCCAAATGGCAACTCGTACATTTACTTAAATAACTGCTGATCGGTAGTCCTTGCCACTTCGTCTTGATAAGGATAAAGAATGCTAATGCTTACCATCATCAACTGATTACAGGATGAGAAGAATGGCCTTTTCCCCATAAAGGGTGTTTTATTAACTCAAATTATCACGTCACAAGAACGACTAGAATGACTATTTGAAGACCTTGCCATCTGGAGCAAATTTGAATCCAAATAAGATGTACAACCTTAATTAGCGATCCCTGATGCTGCTCTAAGTAGCACTTGGAGGCCTTTCAAACAAAATTAGGGAGATCTAAGGTAGTACATTTTCCCTTGACTCGGACGTCTGCCGTACTAGATTATATATACTTCGGCCGGCAGCTAGCCGCGACAATGACTGACTTGGGCCGGCAGAGCCGAACAGTGGACCTTTCTCCTCTGCAAGGGACGCAATCGTCTTTCAGGTTCAGCCTTTTCCCTCTGCAATCTCGTCTCCCGCCTTGTTCCCAGATTCTCATAGTCATAGACCAACAGCAATCATGGGACCTGCCAAGCTTCAGTACACTTTTCATCCCATACTTCACTACACTATTTGATCAGTGTAACTAAAATTTTTAGACCAGTGAACTAGTTTTTTTTCTAATTAAACAGGTTAGCAGGTAATGGTACAGACTACAGAGTTGGTACTTACTCTAGACGATAATTGCCTGCATTTGCTGACATCTAACTATATAACTGAAACAATGTCAAGATGTGAACCTTTTTCTCCACAAATGCGTTTTGAGAAACAATTGGCCTTGCCATAGGAAACCAGGAGGGACACGCGGCCTTGCCATTGGAGCTGGTAGAGTTGAAGATGTTTACGTGGTATTTTCTTGATGAAACGATGACACTACATATCAAAGCCAAGGCTTCAGGATGGCACTGCACTCGTGTCAATAAGAGATTAAAATGCAACGCCTCATCAGTGGATTAACAGTCCCAACCCAATCGGCAGCTCTGAACTAGTGTAATGCTTCACTTGATCGGCCTTTAATCAACCGATCGTGATGATGGAAGTCAAACTGAAAATGTAACGCCTCAATTGAACTTCAGTCAGTGAAATGCATCATGGAGAATGAAGGTAATGATCCACTTGGTTCATCTGAAAACATACTGACACTGGAACAACTGACAACACTTCAGTCGTGTTGCCTGCTTCCACATCAGAAATATTTATTTAGGATAGACAACACTCGGACAGCAACAGCACTAATTGCTTGCCATGAACTCAGTTTGATTACAACCTCAGAAGCCCCACGAATACTCAAATATTCAGACTCCTGAGCCAGTATATAAAACTGAATCAACAAATTCAGCTCACTTACAAAATTGCTCTGGACATGTGATCCACCACAACACTGACAAAGTTGAATACGGTCTTTATAATTTGCATGCAGCAAAAGTTCACCATGCCAAAGGAAGTAGATATAGGTAGGCAACAGAAACCACCACTAACTGATGAGCGGAAGAACATCACACCAACATCGCAGGGCAAGAACGCCCAGGTAAGAAGGAATATTTGCAGCCATCTGTCTTGTGTCGTCTTTGATATAGAGCAAGTACAGTAAGAAGGAATGGCCCAGAATTTCATTGAGCAACAAGTGCAACACCTCATGGCCTGCCCAGCTTGAATTCTGCTCGCCCCATCAGCGCCTTAATACGGAGCAATCTGGCAGACCAATAGAGGAGGGATCAAATTGTGCTTGACATTGCAGCACAGAATCTGTAATTATCACAGAGTGGATGGATCTTTTTAAACGGGAGTGCATGCACAGGTATGTAAGCATACATCCATTTTCTTTGCCAGACTTTAAACCGAATAGCACGCTGATAGGAGGAACTGGAACTTATATTAAGCATGATCAGTCCTACCAGTTACAGGCTATATAGTTGCATAATTCTAGCCTAGGTGAAAAAGATACACATGAACATGGAGAAGGGGATCACATTAAGTAGCTTGAGGAGGCAAATTCAGTAACAGAATCACATCAGTCATTAGTAGCTACCAATTGCTAATTTGACTCTGCCAACATATGATATATATGCACGAAAACAAAACAGTGAACCCTGACCTTGGGAATGTTGACGATCACCTAATCCTTTCCTCAAATCCATTATGGCTCAGTGCAACTGTAACATTCCTTATGTGGCTAATCTTCATTGCATCTTTGCTGCATTCATCTGAATCTCTCTTCTGCTGGAGCTTCTTTATCAGCACTTCTGACGTGTCTTTCAGAATTAATTTCTCAAGGGCTGAAAGGTGTTCGATGCCATCTGGAAGAAACTTTAGCTCAGGGCAGTCTGTGAACCATAGCTCAGCGAGGATTTTTAGCGCACTCTCTTCTATTCTAACTTGGTTGAGTTGTGCTGCGCCCCATATGTGTAGAAATCGAAGTTTAGGAAATGACCCTGCGCAAAATTCCAACCTCTTCCCTTCAAAAGCCTTCATTACCTCAAGAAAGCGTAGACCACGTAACATGTGCAGAAAGGAAAAGGTTTGCTCATCAATATTGGAGAATGCCAGGTGCAATCGAGTGAGGCTATTAAGGTGTGACCAAGAAGAGAAAAGCTGAGGTATCGATGTTTTTTCTAGCTGCCCTGCTAAACCAAACGAAGAAAGGGTTGGAGGTAAATATAGACCTTCAAACTGCAATACCTCATTCTCAGCTGCAGCAACAATTTCGAGATGAACAAGATGGCTCATTCTGGTGATAGCATTGCTCAAATCAGCAGATTGTTCACTTCTCACGTTGCAGACACCAAATGTTCTCAGCTCTGTCAGAGCTGAAACTTCACGCAGAAACTCTGGAGCAGCTTTGACGGACTGAAGAGCCTGCAGTCCTGCCAACTGTTGTATGCCATTGGGCACCTTGACTCCACTTAGATTTCCAATTTCAAATTCCTCAGATGTAACAACAGACCATGCATACAGGTATCTCAGCTTCTTAAGTTTTACAACACTGTTTGGCAAATACGTCAACTTAGATTTGGAAGCATCCAAGACTTCCAGGTTTTGCAACCTCACTACTGCTTCAGGCAGGCTTTCCATCCCAGTAGCTCTAAGACCCAAATAACGCAGATTAAACATGTTGAATACCTCACTGGGCAGCATTTTGATACAGGTACCTTGAAGATCCAACATCGTCAGCAGTTTCGAAGATGTTAGGATAGGCTTCAGCAAATCGACCTCGATATACCTCCCAAATACATAGAGTGCACGGAGATGTGTTGTGCCAGATCGGCTCAGTTGTTCAAGATTTCCCCCATGGACCGATATGCGACGTGCACCGTCTACAGAGAATGCCCCAGTAGCAGAGCCATTATAAACTTTACCGAAGCATTCCTCCTTGGCTTTGTTGAGGGCAAGAAGGCGTATGACATCATGCATCCTGCAGTATTTCAGTCGTCCGGCATAATTCCTTTCTACTACCTGTAAAAGGCTTCGGTTCACAAGCTCAGCCAAGTATCCCTCTGCCACTTCCTCCAATGTTTTGCTCTCATCTTTTTCCCTGATAAACCCCGCAGCGATCCAGAGCCTCATTGTCTTCCTCCTCTTTAATACATAATCTTCTGGAGACAATGCACAGTGTAGGAAACAATTCTTCAAATCATACGGAAGGTCCTCCAAGCTGACTTTTAGGATCATATGAGCATCGGGGATCACATCTTTCGCCAATTGTGAATCCAAACCCCTGTACACATCCTCCCATTCAGCAGAAGTTGGGGATTTGCAGGAGAGTAGGCGGCCAATGCAAGCAATAGCAATAGGCAAGCCTTGACACTTTGTTATGAACTTCCCAGCCAATTCTTGCAATTCCAACGGGCACTCATTGACATTATCATTCCAAAAGGCCCCTTTGCAAAACAACACCCAGGAGTGATGTGGTTGTAACGGTTCCAAGTGAATTGCAGACTCCCTAGTTGCCAACAGTGACACTTCATGCTTTCTTGATGTGATAACAAATCGGCCGGTACAGTTAGACGTTGGGAAGACATTCCTTATCTCGGACCACACACGCGCAGCCCAAACATCATCCAGGACCATGAACTTTTTACCTTGAAGGTAGTTGTGGATGGACTCTGCTAGGTCTCTCATCTCAATGTCGGCGACGTCGACTGTGATGCCGAACTGGGCGGCAATTTTCTTCAGCAGATCCTTGATACGGTAACTCTCCGACACAGTTACCCACGCCGCCGCGTCGAAATCCACTTTTACAGTGTTGTACACATGAGCAACCAGAGTGGTTTTACCAACACCAGGCATCCCCCACACCGAGGTAACCTTGCTGCTGCTCTGCGCTAGACCATGACCACTACAACCGCCGATGGTCAGCCACCGTATCAACCTGTCCCTGTTCTCCTCTATCCCCACAAGGTCCTCATCCCTGGTGAAGTGAAGAGCTTGACCTTGATTTATCGATCTGGCAGAAGAAGCAAATCTGCCAGTGACGGCGTAATCCTGCTTCCTCCTCTTGGCATCTTTCAGCTGGGCTTTGATTTCTTGGAGCTTGGCTGCTAGGCGGTGCCAGGTTTTGATATGCTTGAGCCTCTTCTTCATCTTGCCAGCGAACCCTCCGTGCTTGCACTCCTCCAGCTTGTAGGTGAACTCGTCAACGACATCCTCGATCTGGAAGGCGAAGCCCCTGACCTCGCCGACAAAAATGGCTGTGGTCTTGTCGGTGTCCTTGAACCGCTCCGCCTCCTGCAGGTAGGCCTGCATGCTCTCCAGCTCCACCTTGGAGTCGCGGATCTTGCCGAAGAGGCCCCTGAGGGCGGCGGCTTCCTTGCCGAGCAGTGCCCCGCCAAAGATAGCTGTCTCTTTCGCCAGCGCCGCACCAAGGGAGACCACCAGCTGCCCGACAACAGCCCCCGCCATGGTAGTTGACGTTTAATTATCGGAATGATGGTTGCTGAGAGCAACTCCAACCAAGTCACCAAATCTCACTCACTGAATACTCATTCGAGCACCAACATCCAGAGATAGCCGTCAAACACAAAATAGGTCACACACCTTTATTTCTTTGTGCAGGCCAACCCATTTAGCAGATGTCACACACCTACATTTTTATCAAATTGATTCCATATAGCCATCAAACCTCTGTATGTCTGTCTCTCCCCAAACACAAAATAGGTGGATGGCTCAATCATTTGGCTGTGATGAAGAAAGAAGCTGCAGAATCAGTAGAAACAAACAAGAGCATCAGGGACAATAACATGAACATCGAAACAAGTAGAGCAGCAGCAGCATCAATTTCTCCTCATTATCTCCCACTCCTTATCCTGTCAGCAGAGGCATCAAGCGGCAGCAGCAGCAGACAGATCTGAAACCACACACTCTGCTCTCCCGCCCCTCACACAGCACAAGCGGAGCATCTGACACGACCAGGGCAGGCAGACCAAGGCGGCGGCCGGGCTTGTCTTTCGCGAGCCGCCGGGCTTGCAACCTCCCCTTCTCCCAGACCGGGGCAGGCAGAGCAAGGGAGCGGCGGCGCGCGCGAGCACTCACTCTCGCTCCCCGTCCGCATCCACGCCAGAGCAGCGCAGATCCGGGACGTCGACGCAGAGCAGGACGGCGCGGCGGCGCGAGCGAGCGAGGAAGAAGGGGAGAAGAGAACCAACCTGTACAGCAGAGCTTTCCAGACGACGCGCCAGATTAGATTGGTCATCCTCCCCCAGTTCTGCAGCGTCGAGGGTATTATTTTCTATTTTGCCCCTAAATTGTGGTTTCTTTTGCCCGTACAAAAATGTAAAGATCAAAATTATGGACAGAATGAAATATCTTAATAATAATGGGCATTGAAGCAGCGCCGGTCCACCTACCCCGATTATTTAATCAAGTCGGCCGCGCTACCACATAACCTCCTCGTCTCTCCTCTCCTCTCCTCTCTACCGCACACTATCACGATAGCCAAGTCCACATTGGCAGGAGGATCCACGGAAAGCTTCGAATCATGGGACTGCCGCCCACGGTCCCAAGGCCCATCCGTGACCACCGCCCCGACGGTCAAGATGGAGGTGGTGCTCTCCTTACCGAGGTCGCCTGGATAGATGACGAGTACGCGCGGTAGCTCAAGCGGCACCCTCCAATCGCGGGGCGGTGTTGCCCAACCGCGGCATCGAAATCAGAGTCGCGCCAAGAAAGAGCCGATGTCACCACCGCATCAAGGAGGAGCTGACGTCACCTGTCGCGCCGTTTACGGCATGGCAAGGAGGTGGTGCCGCCATCCCTGCCTATGAGGTAATCATCTGGTACCTCACTTGGTTTAGTTTTGGTTTGGTAATTTCCTTTTGTTTGGTTGAACTTTATTAAATTTCATCATTTTGGTTATAAATATAATGAATATCATCTGGTTTCACTAGATTTTGTATCGACACATGCACGTTTACAGATAGTGCAAGTCAGATACTAACCAATTCACTACTCTCCAAGAGCATATCCCTCTATTGTCCGCCGCACTACGACAACGGAACATGGGACAAAACGGGTTCATGCACAGACTAACGTGATGTCCACAGTAAATTACAATTATATTTGCATTAGTCTATGCATGTAACGCCGTCACATCATACATGCATGTTAGTCATCCTTCACATTATTTATAATTCAAAAGCTTTATTTTTATACACTTTTTTTTGTTCATTATCAAGCATATATTTTCTTTTCATTAGATGTAGTTATTTTTAGCAACTATTTATGCATTTTAAACAAAATTACCGCAACAAAGCGCAGGGCATCGTCTAGTTTTTATTGTTATATATAGACCTTCTTTTTCTTGTTGTTCCTTTTTCTTTTCCTATATATTTTTTGTTTAAAGAAATATATATAAGTATAGACAAATACATAAAAAAAGAGGAGGGAATCGCGAGTTTGGAACGGAGGGCTAGCAGCAACAGCAGCGGCCTCCGCAGCCGGCGTGCGGGCCGTGGCCACCGGGACAGCCGGAAACCGGAGCCATCCGTTGCCGCAGATGCACCCACCGCCGTCGCCGTGCACCCTGGCTCCACCGGCGCAGTCTAGTCGTGCTCGTCACCGTCGTCGATGATTGGATCAAGGAGGCGACGCCGCCAACCCAGTCTCCTTCGCGCCCAAAACAGCCGCTCCCCAGCCTCCTCGGACCCGTATTGGTTCCGACGGGATCCGATCTGGAATCGAGCCATTGGCTCCCGTTGACGGTCCGCCCAGCAAACCCGACCACTTCCTCACCCTCGCCAGCCAAGGAATCGAGTCGTCCTGCCCGTCACCGACCACGCCAGACCTCCTTTGTGCCCTGCTGCCGGAGCAAGCAGCAGATGCGCCGGCCGCGCACGGGGAGGGAGTGGCCGCCAGCGTCCACCGCCGAACTGGTGGAAGATGAAGGTCCTGGAGGATCTGATTGCTTTTTTCAGGGGTCCTTTTGCGAAACAAAATTGTATCAAGATGCAATTGACTCTTTTTTTACTTGCCACATCACCCTGTCCTGCGGGACCCACCTGGCATAATGCATGCCTGTACCTGCAGATTATGCCACATCACACATTGTCGGACTATGGGACTGATGGCCTGTAGATGCCTTCGAGGCCATTTTTCTGCGATTAAGAGCATCTCCAACAGCCTTCGAACGCGCGGCGCGCTAAAAACTACTTTGACGTGCGCCCATCGCCTGGTTTGGCGCGGCGGGTAGCGCTGGCTCCAGCAGCCGCGCTAAAATACAGCGCGCGTGTAGCTTCAGCAGCACACTAAAATACAGCGTGCGCGACTCACGCACAAACAACATATGTATTCAGAACACAAGCAAAAAGATCAAACGCAAATAAAAAAATCAACAAAAATAGTTCAATTTTGTTATTACAACTCACAAACAAATAGTTTATCGTTCAATACAACAAATAGTTCAATAATAATATAACAAATAGTTCAACAATCAACATCAAACGCACAAATCACGATGCTCATTGTCGGCCATGCCAAGCCCACCACTCCTCAATGAGATCTTTCTGAAGATCATCATGCGCTGCGGGACGTCGAATGGCATGATAGGAGGCAACAAAACGGGCCATCCTTTCAGCCCTCCGTCGCACTCGCACGGGATGTCCCAAGAGCTCATACAGAGAGTAGTCTACATCTTGGCCACGCTCATTCTCGATGATCATGTTGTGCATGATCACACAAGCGTGCATGATGTACCAAAGCATCTTTTGATCCCAAAATCTAGCCGGTCCTCTCACAATAGCAAATTGGGCTTGCAAAATCCCAAAAGCTCTCTCCACATCTTTTCTAGCCGCCGCCTGAGCATTGTGGAAATCAAGATTTTTTTTTTACCTTCCAGTTTTTTTCAATGGCTTCACAAATGTTTGCCACTTTGGGTAGATGCCATCCGTAAGATAGTAGCCATAGTTGTACGTACGGCCATTTGCTACAAACTGCACTGGTGGCAAATCACCATTTGCAATCTTATTCATCAGTGGTGACCGGTTGATAACGTTGATGTCATTCAAAGATCCAGGCATTCCAAAGAAAGCATGCCAAATCCAAGTCTCTTGATCGGCCACCGCTTCAAGGATTATAGTGGAACCCTTTTTTTGGCCGTGGAATTGCCCATGCGATGCCTTTGGACAATTCTTCCAACTCCAATGCATGCAATCTATTGAGCCAAGCATACCTGGGAAGCCACGAGCTTTGTTCATCTCCAATAGCCTTGCGGCGTCTTCAGCATTGGGAGATCTTAAATACTCCTGGACGAACACTTGGACAATTCCGACTGCGAAGCGCTTGACACACATGATGACTTGGCTCTCACCCATAGCCAAGTGATCATCAACTAGATCAGACGGGATACCATATGCCAACATACTCAAAGCGGCTGTCACCTTCTGAAAGGTGATATGCCCGAGCTCTCTGGTGGCATTCCTCCTTTACTGAAAAACCGGTCATGGCTCGTTAGTTTCTCTGCAATGCGCTTGAACAACTCGGTGCTCATTCTAAACCGGCGACGAAAGTACGACTCCGGGTATGTGGGATTCTTCACGAAATAATGCCTCATCAATCTGTAATGGGCATCGATTCTATCCCTTCAAATTTTCTGCCGACCCATAACCGAACCACCGTGCTTTGGTTTTTTGTTGATGTGCATAGCTAGGATCATTGCAAGATCCTCCTCCTCTTTCATATTAAATTCTTCTTCGGAAGAATCATACGACGAACTCATCTACAATGTTCAATACTAGACTATAAAAACTACGATCAACGTGCACCAAATTCATGAAGTTTGAGCAATACATACGTTGTGGACGTTTTGTCGAACACCTTGCGGGCGCCGAGCGGCAGCGAGCGCCCGAGCGCTGTTCGTCGGAGGACTGCCGCGCGCGTGGGGCAGCGGTGACTAGAGGGGGACGGAGGAAGGCGCTGTGGCGCGGGGATAGGCCGGGGAAGCGCCGGAACGGTCACCGGGTGGCGCGGGCGGCGGCGGCGCCGTGGCTGGATGGGGTGGTGGAGTTGCGAGCGAGCGCTCGAGAGTCCAGCGCGCGGGAGCGGGCGCAGCAAATAAGCGGCGCGTGATGGCGTTTCGTCCCGCGCGCTGAACTAGATATGCCGCGCGCGCATGGTTTTTGCGCCTCCGCTGGAGCGCCCGGAGCGATCGGGCGCATGCAAAAAACTCGGATTTTTCAACGCGGCGCTTATATAGTGCGGCTGCTGGAGATGCTCTAAGGGCCCAACCATGTTGAGGACTTAGCCATTTCACTTCCGAGCTGACGGTGGTGCGGTGTCGGGCGAGGAATTGAGTGCGGTGTCGAAGGAAGACAACGCGTGAGATATACAGTGTGTGATCATGTTTTTTCTCTGCAAGAAAACTTCTGATCTATTCATCTTTAATCATGGTAGTACAACGAACACTAGACATAACAAAATTACATCCAGATCCGTAGACCACCTAACGACGACTACAAGCACTGAAGCGAGCCGCGTGCCGTCGTCATTGCCCCTTCCTCGCCGGAGTCGGGCAAAACTTGTTGTAGTAGACAGTATGTTTACATGTATGTATATCCATCAGGTGTTAAATGTTTTGTACAAACTGCGTCCTTGTTGTGCACTTGTTGCTAGAGAAACAAACAAAGTAGCTTCAAATACTAAGTAAGAAGCTAACTTACATTCCGATTCTTATGTGACAAAATGTATATATCAATTCGTCACAAATTCATCGAATGCACTCTTTAGTTTACAGCAGCATAATTCCAGATTGAGTTCCCAGCAGCACATGGCCATGAAGGAAGTTCACCATGCCTGCTGTGTAGTGAGGAGTAGATAGATACTTGTAGATTGCGAAGTACTGATTACCCCTGAAGTTCACCATGCTTACATAAGTGCATTACAAGTGCCATCAGCAGTCACAAGCTGAAGAGCCTGAAAGATGGATCAGCATCAGGTACAGGCATGCATTGCATTCGTGCTTAGATGCAGACACGCTGAAGCTTGTGCCCAAGGAAGAAGCTTGTGGCAACAGAAACTGCCACTAACTGATGAGCAGAATATTCATTTCAGAGCAGAATATGGAAGAAGACGTCATGTTCTCCCCTTGAGCATAATGGACTGCACACTGCCAAGTCCGCCGACTCACGGTTCTTTTTATTGTTTGCAGATGATAAATCATTGCAGTCACCCAGATATGCATCTGCCTTCAAGAATTCGACTGTACAGCTGACCTTCTTACATGCCATTTTCGATCCAAGGCAGGGAAAAACTCGTGGTAACAAGGAGACAACTGAGCTTGCCTGACAGTTGAGAATCTGCTAACGATTGCAAATTCAATCAGTCAGTCAAGGGAGTGAAGGAATCTCTTTCTGTTCATAATTAAAATAAGTGAATGAATCTGTTTCTTTTCAAAAGCTGCCTAATTTAGGATAACTAGTCAAGTACTATGAAAGATTGAGTTAACAAAGACGCATCCTTTTACTTCGACAAACTTTAAACTAAGGAACATCCTGCATGATCAGTTACTTGTGTTTCTATGATCGACCCTACCAGTTCTGTCCTACGGAGTCAGGCGACGATACACACCAACATGAAGAAAGATCATGCTAGATTTAGTTCACAAGCTCGTAACAAATTCGCACTTCTAGGAGCTACTAGTTGTTTAATTCTGCTAATATATGATAAGGTTCGGAAAAAAATACTGTGTACATGCACAAAAGAGTAGAGGAAACATTCAAACACCTTGTAGCAGTGACGATGTATCACCTAATCCTTTCCGAAAGTCCTTTCTGCGTTAGTTCAACTGTAACATTCCTTATGTGGCTGATCTTCATTAAATCTTTGCTGCATTCATCTGAATCTCTCTTCTGCGAAGCTTCTCTACCAGCTCTTCTGACGTGTCTTTCAGAAGTAATTTCTCAAGGGCTGCAAGGTGTTTGATACCATCAGGAAGAATCTTTAGCTCGGGACAGTCTATGAAGAATAGCTCGACGAGGTTTTGCATCGCACCCTCCTCTATTCCCACTTGGTTGAGGTGTGTCGCGCCCCATACCCATAGATGCTTAAGTTTCGGAAATGACCCTGCGTAAAAATCCAAGCGCTTCCCTTCAAAGGCCTTCAGTAGCACAAGAAAGAGCAGACCATGTAACACAAACAGACAGGAAAAGTTTTGCTCATCAATACTGGAGAATGATAGCTCCAACCGAGTAAGGCTATTAAGGTGTGACCAAAAAGAGAAATGCTGATGCATCCATGTTTTTTCTAGCTGCCCTGCTAAACCAAGCCAAGAAAGGGTTGGAGGTAAATATAGCCCTTCCAGCTGCAGCACCTCATCGTCAGCATCAGTGACAAGTACGAGATGAACAAGATGGCTCATTTTGATGATAGCGTTGCTCAAGTCAGCAGAGTGTTCTGTTCTCACGAGGTAGGCACTGAATGACCTTAGCTCTGTCAGAGCTGCAACTTCACGGAGAAACTTCGGAGTGGCTTTGACACACTGAAGAGCCCGCAGTCCTACCAAATGTTGTATGTCATTAGGGACCTTGACTCCAATTTCGAATGCACCATGGACATATATGTACAGGTATCTCAACTTCTGAGGTTTTACAACATTTTTTGGCAAATATGTCAGCTTAGAGTCCCAAGCATCCAAGACTTCCAAGTTTTGTAACCTCCCCACTGCTTCAGGCAGGCTTTCGATCTCCGTACCTCGAAGACCCAAATAACGCAGATTAAACAAGTTGAATACCTCATCGGGCAGCATTTTAATACGAGTACCTTGCAGATCCAACATAGACAGCAGATTCGAAGATGTTAGGATAGGCTTCAGCAAATCAATATCGATACACCTCTCAAATACGAGGAGTGCACGGAGCTGTGTTGCACCAGACCGGCTCAATTGTTCAACGTTTCCCCCCTGTACCGATATACGACGTGCACCCTCAACAGAGAATGCCCCAGTAGCAGCAGAGCCATCATAAACTTTACCAAAGCATTCCTCCTTGGCTTTGTTGAGGGCAAGAAGGCGTATGACATCATGCATCCGACAATGTTTCAGTCGTCCGAAATGATTCCTCTTCACTACCTGCAGTAGGCTTCGGTTCACAAGCTCGGCCAAGTATCCTTCTGCCACTTCCTCCAATGTTCTGTTCTCTTCCTTTTCCCTGATAAACCCTGCTGCAATCCATTGCCTCACTGTCCTTTTCCTCTTTACAACATAATCTTCTTGGGATAATGCACAGTGTAAGAAACAATTCTTCAAATCATACGAAAGGTCTTCCATGCTGACCTTTAGGATCATATGAACATCTGGGATCAGATCTTTCGCCAACTGCAAATCCAAATTCCTGTACACATCCTCCCATTGAGCGGAAGTTGGTGGTTTGCACGAGAGCAGGCGGCCAATGCATGCAACAGCAATAGGCAAGCCTTGACACTTTGCTATGAACTTTTGAGCCAATTCCTGCAGCTCCAATGGGCACTCTTTGTCATCAGCATTCCAAAAGGCTCCTTTGCAGAATAACAGCCATGAGTGGTGTTCTTGCAGCGGTTCCAAGTGGATTGCAGACTACCTAGTTGCCAACAATGACACTTCATGCTTTCTTGATGTGATAATGAATCGGCCGGTACAGTTAGAAGTAGGGAAGGCATTCCTTATCTCCGACCACACAAGCGGAGTCCAAACATCATCCAGGACCAAGATGTACTTTTTACCTTGAAGATTGTTGTTGATGGACTCTGCTAGGCGCCTCATCTCAACATTGGCAATATTTCCTGCGATGCCGAACTCGGCGGCTATCTTCTTCAGCAGATCTTCGAGATTGTAACTCTCTGACACTGTTACCCACGCCACGGCGTCAAAATCCAATTTCACCGTGTTGTACACATGAGCAACCAGAGTGGTTTTACCAACACCAGGCATCCCCCACACCGTGGTGACTTTGCTGTTGCTCTGCTCCAGATAATCACCACCGCCACTGCCCGTCAGCCACCGTATCAACTTCTCTTTGTTCTCCTCGATTCCCACAAGGTCCTCATCCCTGGTGAAGTGCAGGGCTTGACCTCGACTTGTCGATCTGGCAGCAGAAGCAGATCCGCCGATTCCCGCAACGGCTGCGTAATCCTGCTTCCTCCTCTTGGCATCTTTCAGCTTGACATCGATTTCTTGGAGCTTGGCTGCCAGGCGGCGCCAGGTTTTGATATGCTTGAGCTTCTTCTTCATCTTGGCAGCGAATCCTCCGTGCTTGCAATCCTCCAGCTTGTAGGTGAACTCGTCAACGACATCCTCGATCTGGAAGGCGAAGCCCCTGATCTCACCGACGAAGATGGCTGTGGTCTTGTTGGTATCCTTGAACCGCTCTGCCTCCTGCAGGTAGGCCTGCATGCTCTCAAGCTCAGCCTTGGAGTCGCGGATCTTGCCGAAGAGGCCCCTGAGGGCGGCGGCTTCCTTGCCGAGCAGTGCCCCACCAAAGACCGCCGCCTCTTTTGCCAGCGCACCCCCCAGCGTGACCACCAGCGGGCCGACAACGGCCTCCGCCATGGTAGGTTATCTATTTTTCCAGATGATGGTTGCTGAGAGGTGACCAAATCTCACTCTCACTGAATACTCATTCGAGCACCAACATCCACAGATCGCCCCCCTTATTTCTTTGTGCAGTCCAACTCAGTCAGCAGATGTCATACGCCTAAATTTGATCTGATTGATTCCATATAGCCACCAAACCTCTCTCTGCCTCTCTCCGCATCTGTCGACGGCTCATTTGGCTGTGAATGTGATGAAGAAGAACCTGCAAAATCAGTAGAGACGAACGAGAGCATCAGGGACAATAGCATGAGCATCGAAACAAGTAGAGCAGCATCATGAATTTCTCCTCATCAACAAGCGCGGCGGCACGAGCGAGGAAGAAGGGGAGGCTCCCGGGCGATGCGCCAGATTCGATTTGGATACTCCTCTTCGGCCTTCCCCCATTCTGTTCTGCAGCGTTTAGGGTGTTATTTTCTATTTTGCCCCTAAAAAATTGTAAAGATGAAAATTATTGCAAGATTTTAATAATTTCTTTAAAGAAAACAGAATTATTATTTCTATCAAGCGCATGTTGTTTCAAAGAGAGGAGGGCCCGTTATTGACGTTTAATTTGATCAGCGTCCTGACACTTGTTACCATCCCACATCATGCATCAGACGTCCATGGACCGGTTTGGATGTCCAAAACCCCATAAACCAAAAGCAAAACGGTAGGAGGTTTGCGGGCCTCTGTCACATAGGTGCTCGTCTGAGCGGCCCCATCTGAAATCGTCGCCGCGTGTTCCGCTCCTGAAGCCTCGTCGCACATTCACTCCCGCTTAGAATGAATGTGACAGGACGGCCGCCTACCTACATTCGTGTCGATCGGACCGATGTGACCGAACGGCTGACAGGAGCCACTTCAATGTGAACGCGTCGATCGAGAAGCCTACTCCAGCCGATGCGCCCGCATTGAAGCGGCCTCGGTCCGCCTACCCTGGTTATTTAACCAGGTCGGTCATCGCGCCGACAAACCCTACCACATCTCCTCGAGAAACCATTTATGCATTTTGAACAAAATTACCGCAGCAACGTGCAGGTCATCATCTAGTTTTTATTGTTATATATAGACCTTCATTTTTTTTCTGTTCCATATTCTTTTGTTTAAATAAATATTAAACATTATTGACATATAATTTAATCTTTTTTGCAAATATATGAACAGGTTTTGAAAGACATGAACACTTCTTAAAAGTACAAGAACATCCTTTCTAAATAGGTCAACATTTTTTAATATATGAACACTTTTAAAAAAGTTGCTGATTTCATAAAAAGGTGCGAACCCTTTTAAAATCGGACTAAAATTATAATATACATGAACATTTTTAATGCTTTATTTAAGAAGTTAAGCATTATTTAAAAGGAAACATTTTCCTATGTGTGTAAATATTTTGTTGAAAACATAAATATTTTTAGTTCTTTTTATTGTAGGTTTGATTACAATATAAATTTTTAAGCAAATCCCCAAAAAAGGGGGGAGAAGACGTACCTATGTGAATGGGCGGTGGCTTATCAGCGAGGCGATTACAAGGGCTGGGGGTGACGAGGACATGGCGGCCAACGCCGGCCGCGGGTGGAGGGAGACGGCGGCTCGACCGGTGTTTGCTTACGGGTCGTCGGAGGTGGATGACCGCTGCAGTGACGAGGGCAGACAGCAACGAGTGTTTGATACGTTCCGTTGACACTTCTCGTCTCCACATTCGTCCTACACTGATGCACGAGGACAAACCATTAACACAAAGTTTCAGAGCTTGCAGCCATATTGTTGTTGGGTTGTTCCATACGAAAGACAATAGCAGCAAAGCATCATGGGATTTCACAAAATGAAAATGGCACACAAAGGCCATCGCGTACTGTACAAAAAGAATTATTGCCCTGGTGGAGGGAGCATAGAGAGAAAAGCGGCCAGATCGCAGAAGCAATTGGAAATGATCACGGGTTTCCTGAAATGTAGTGAATGAATTTGCACGGGCTGATGGACAACGCAGTGCAGTTGTACAGGAAGTATAGATGTCAAGGGATTGGAAGTTTACCTGATGCTGAAGAGAAGCGAGGCCATCCAGTCCATCACGCAGTGCTTTCAGTTCACTGAAATAAGGATATGCACCCTTAGCTTTGAACAGATTGCCAAGTCTTTCAAAGCAGTCCCACCAAACTTACGCAACATCAAGGGATGTACACAGGGAACTTTGCAATGTCCAGTGAACCGGCACAGTGGTAAAAACTTGACATCTCCATCTGGGGCATCCGCTAACAATCGATAATAAGTGATAAGAGCCCCGCATGAAGAGTTGCAGTAAGTATGTGTAATATAGTTTGGATTGATTGATTGGCGAAGATGAGAGTGATGTGTAATATAGTTTTGATTTGATTGATTGGCGAAGAGGAGAGTCAATGTTGGTCATTACCCAAAATGATCCCGGTAGGAGAGACCGGCTCATAGGTGTTGACACATGTCAGCTCA
This sequence comes from Triticum aestivum, assembly GCF_018294505.1. Lineage (NCBI taxonomy): Eukaryota > Viridiplantae > Streptophyta > Magnoliopsida > Poales > Poaceae > Triticum > Triticum aestivum. Next base: position 7,501,258 of record NC_057796.1, read on the forward strand.
TATGTCAACCATATATGGGTTTGTGGAAAAACCAGTAGTGACCTAAATTAAAAGCCAACACATGTCAGCTCATATGGGTCTGTGGAACTGAGCATACGTGTTGTACCGTGTGGGCTTAGCTCATATGGGTTTGTGGAACTGAGCATACGTGTTGTAGTGTGTTGCCAACGGTGCTCGCATGTTCCTGAGTTTATTTTAGACTCTAGTGATATTCGTTCAGTGGCAGAAGACGTTCATGTGGATTACGAAGACGTCAGTTGTGACTTTTTCAGTCTCAAGATATTGTACCAGCTCAGTATCCAACACATGTCAGCTCATATGGGTTTGTGGAACTAAGCATATGTGTTGTACTGTGTTAGCTTGGTACGCACTCACACGAAGTACTTCAAATGCATGGGAGCAACGGTAGCAAACACCAAAGAAACAATTCAGTAGGGAACTAAATAAAAAACTGCCACGTGTCAGCTTGGTATGCACTCACACCAAGTACTTCAAATGCATGGGAGCAGCCCTAGCTTAGTAGCTTTAATTCTTTTATATGTATATATATATATATATATACATACATATATATAGGTATATACATATACATACATATATATATATATATATATATATATATATATATATAGTGATACTATTCATCACTCAGGGTGCAGCATAAATTATTCTTCATCCGAGGTAATCTTACGATCACGTCATAATTAAATTATATTTGGAATACAAATAGTTACATTCCTATTGATTCACTACGTAAAATTTGGCATAAAAAATAAAAATATAGGTCGTAAGAGGTCCATCATGCAGACAAGAAAATTTGCAGTTTATGTACATTTTACACTATGTTTTTACGTTTGTAATTTTACGTAACATATAATATTTTTTTACGGTCTCTTTTTACGTCAGGAATAAGTCAAAAATTTATGAAACGTAAAATTACAGTGCATTGATGGTAAAATACAGGGGGGGGGGGTGAAGAATAACTATTCCTCACTTTGACATGCACACAACAGCCACGATACTTTGAGCAGTTAAGTGTGTACGCATAATCGTGACGAACATGTTTGTACCATGTATGTTGTAGTGGCTATATTATTACATTTTTATTTGAATGGAAAAAAGAAGATGGATCAACCCATTCGACGGGATATACTAGCATAAATCTATGTTGTATACTACCGATATATGATTGTGAATGATGACAAAAGTTGGAGTTATCATAAGTGATAATTTAATAGAAGATGGACGTAGGCAAAGGCATTATTGCAATCAGGCCAAATCTGTGCTTGCTTTGACATGGAAAATCTGGCTCCAGGCGCATTAATTAGTTTGGGATGCAATTGAGGTCATGGAGGAGTGTGAGTCATTTGAAAATGGAACTTGTATATTGTACATAGGCAACAAACTGCAATAATTGAGCAGTTAAGTGTGTACACATTATCATGACGAACATGCTTGTGTCATGTACGATGTAATGGTTACATTATCCTATTTGATGGGATACATTATCTATAAAAAGAGACCATGTATATCAATGATATTTGTGATTTGTGGATCTGGTTGGACGTTTCATGGTCAAGATAGTGGGGCCACTCCTTGATGAAGAGTTTGATCTAGCCATTGACTTTTCTTTGCCACAGTTTCTTGCAAAAAATTTGTCATATTATTGTGTCTTTCATTCTGTAGGCATCAACATGCCTTGAGCTTGCTGATCCTTTTATGATAAACATTCTCTTGGATGAGTTTTTGTGTGCTGATATGAACACTGAATACTTCAGATAAAGTTTAGGGTGGAATGTGTAATTTTGTTTTCTTTGTGAAATGCATGAAAGTAAACAAATCAAATTTTCGTAAGCAATAATTCAATAGAGGACGAACGTAGGGAGACGTCGTTGCAATGAGACCAAAGGCAGACTTTTGTCTTGACATGGAACGAATGGCTAGCTCTAGGTTTTTTATTATGATAAGCAATTGTTGTTCGGTGGTCCAATGACCTCGATGTAATTTTTATTATGTTTGAGGTGTTTTGTACTTCTGGTGAATCTTTATGATAGATCTGATCTTAAAAAAAAAACAGAGTACAAATGCAGGTGCTCGTATACATGTACATACACTCAACTCTATGAACACACGCACTCAGACTCTATCCCTATGAGAACCTTCGAAATACTGAGTTGGCACAACATCCTGAGATTGATAAAGTGTGGCTCCAGCTGCATTAATTAGTTTGGGTTACAACCAGGGTTAAGCAGGAGTGGAGGTCATTTCATAATGTAACTTGCATATGGTGCATACGCAGCATCCGCGGTACTTTGAGAAGTGAAGTGTTTACGCATAATCATGACAGACTTGTATATGTCATGTATGTTGTAATGGCTATATTATTGCCTTTTTATTTCAATAGAAAATAAGATAGCACAACCCATTTGATGGGATATATTAAATATATGGTGTATACAGCCAATATTTGATTTATGGGTGATGATAAAGAATTTGAATTGTTGTAAGTGATAATTTAATAGAGGATGGAGTCAGGCAGAGGCACTATTGCCATGAGGCTAAATCCGTGCTTGTCTTGACATGGAAAGTGTGGCTCCAAACGCATTAATTCGTTTGGGTTGCAATCACGGTCAAGGAGTAGTGCAAGTCATTTGCACACACACAACAACTGCAATAATTGAGCAGTCAAGTTAGCGTGTACACATGATAAGTCAAGTTAGTGTGTACACATTATCGTGTGTCATGTACGATGTAACGGCTACATTATCGTATTTGATGGGATATATTAGCTGTAAAAAAAGATCATATATATGTCTGAACGGTATTTGTGATTTGTGGATGATGGTACATTGAAGGACGTAGCATGGTCATGAGTCGCACCCCTTGTCTTTTATTTGCCACAGTTCCTTGAGAAACTTTTGTCATGTTATTGACTATTGTTTCGCTGGAGATGGAGATGTGGCGCATCCTTTTAGAGGGTTGGCTACTTATAAAACACTCGCTACTCTTGCCCGAAAACCAACATACGGTCAGCAATGCTGAGACTGTGGACGCCATTAATGTTGCTGCTGCTCTTTGGGGCAGCGGCAGCTGCAACAGCAGCTACCACCGCGACCACTCGTGGGTGTCAGCCGAGCTGCGGCGGCGTTGATATCCCCTACCCCTTCGGCATCGGCGCCGGCTGCTTCCGCAAGGGCTTCGAGATCGAGTGCATAAATGGCGGCCCTGTGCTCGCCGGCACATCCCTCCGGGTGCTCAAGCTGTCTCTGGATCCAGACGAGTCGCAGGTGATGCTTCCCATCGGGTGGGAGTGCTACAACGCCTCCGACCCAATCGACACCTACAACAACTGGGACTATGGAGAGACGACGATGAACAATGACGGCGTCTACCGTATCTCCAACACGCACAACATGCTCGTCGTCATCGGCTGCAACACCATGGGCTACGCAGCCAGCAAACCAACCAAGGGCAGCAATTACAAGTATGCCTACGAGACTGGATGCATATCCTTCTGCAACAACTCGGCGAGCGCGCAGGACGGCCTCTGCGATGGCGTCGGGTGCTGCCACGTCAACATCCCGCCGGGGCTCACTGACAACTACTTCAACTTCCACGAGTACGACCACTCCGCCATGATGGACTACAGCCCGTGCGACTACGCCTTCCTCGTTGACAGGAACAACTACACCTTCCAGCGGTCCGACCTCAAGATGAACACAAACCGGACCATGCCGGTGTGGCTGGACTGGGCCATTCGCGTAAACGATTCCATCTCCGACGACATACTATCATGCAAGCAAGCGGCCAAGACAGGTCAGGACGCCTGCGCCAGCGCCCACAGTGGCTGCGTCAACTCGACCAATGGACCTGGCTACAACTGCAAGTGCTCCAAAGGCTACGAGGGCAACGCTTACGTCGTCGACGGATGCACCAGTAAGTTTCCGTGCTTTTAGTCTGACTACGATTTTATTTATTTAAGAGGGCGCCATGGCACTCGGGAGACTGTCACCCTGGCATCGGATTGGTGAAGAGGCCAAACGGCCCTCGCCTGTCACAGCAAAGAAGGTAGATACGAGCAATGGATCGGCGGCAGAAGGTAGGTTTAGGTAGGGGACAACGGAAGGAAGAATAGCGGCCGGCCGCAGGAGGGTAAGGTTTGGAAGGAAGACAAGGACCACGGAGTTATAAGGGAACAAGACCTGTAAAAAAACTCCCCCTAAAAATATGGTTTTATGGGCTTTAGCAGGACCCGTAAACATCTTTCAGGTAAAATATGTTTTTCCTTCCTATTTCTTTCTTAACTAGCATACAAAAGTAAATAGTTAATTACATTTAGGTCCTCAAAATAAGAAAAACAGCCTCGAGCCGGTGCAAACCAAAACTGTAATTGCAGCAAGGTCCTTTGAGCTCAGCTGGATAACCATCAAGCTGGCCCGGACTGCCCCGCAGCGGGGCGAGGCGGGTAAGGCAGCAGGGTTAGCCGTGGGCTAGATGGCCGGGGCAGTGTCATAGGCTCATAGCCCGGTGAGGTGACCGGCGGTGGGCTGAGGCAAGACGGGCAGCACGGTGGCGTGGCGATGAACAACTGGCCGCGTGAGGCACGTCGAGGAGGGGAAGTGGCAGACAGCCTGAGCCGTGAGGATCAGTTGGGCGGGCAGCGGGCTCGATGGCTGGCCCAGAGGGGCGGTAGGGTCTGCGGAGTCCATCATCGGCGATCCTAGTAGCGCCGCTCGGCCGGAAGCATCATCTCCCCTAGATGGAACGGGAGTTGGGCTGATCATACGGGTCCCCTAATTTTTCTTTTAAGTTTCATGGAAACTGTTGGAGCACTTTTTTGGCCTAACTCCCCCTAAACAATAATAGTTACAGGGAAGGGAAACTGTTGGTGATGCTGTAAGGGCGTGCATGGTGGTCATCACTGGCTGGTGGCTAATTTGGGCGGAGCATCTCCAAATCCTCAATAAAACAACCCCAGTAATCACTTGTTGGGGCTTTCAAATAACTGTTTTTTGGTTATTGGGATGGATGCTTTCGCAAATCCCTAATAACCCCATCTCCACCCAACCTGGCATAGACCCATTTGTGGAGATGGGGTTTTCACAAATCCAACTCTCTCTCTCTCTCTCTCTCTCTCTCTCTCTCTCTCTCTCTCTCTCTCTCTCTCTCTCTGGGGTGGTGGCGGCAACTACGACGATTGCGGTGGGCTTTGAAGGCGGCAACAACGCTGTTGTCCGGTGGCCGGCGAAGGCGGTGGTGCCGTGGTGGGCAACAACGTTGGCACAGGCAGCGTCGGGTGATAGAGTTAGCAACTGACATATGGGCCTCACGTTATTTGGGAGAGTATTGGAAGAAGCTCAATGTATTTGGGGCGTCCCAAACAATATTGAGCATTGGAGATCTGTTGAAGCGTGTCTTTTGCCCAACTCTATCTAAATATTGTTAGATATTGGGCATCTGTTAAACATGCTCTTAGTGGTGAAATATGACCACTAACGGGCCGATCTAAGCGGCAGATGAGTGAGGGACATCATGGAGAGGACAAAAGACTCACCACTAACAGGTCACCTGACTGATAGTTTGCTTAAAAAAACCTGACTGGTCGTAAAGTGGTGTCATTGTTGACTTCTAGCATCGCCCTCACTAGCAGTGGTGGTTGATTACAATCTCAATGTTTGGTGAATATGCAATTTGTATATTTGTTTCCACATATATAGTTAAATTTTTCTTCATTGAATTGAAATCACACATTTTCTAAATCAATTGAGACTGAAAAAGCCTTGGTAGATGAAAACATACAAAACTATGTTTTTTCTAGACCAATGTTCTAAATAATATTCATTTTGTGAATTTGCGGCCGGGACACAGATATAGATGAATGTGCAGATCCAGCCAAGTATCCTTGCTACGGTGTGTGCAAGGACACCCAAGGATGGTACGGATGCGAATGTCCTGCAGGTTATCGGAGCCATGACCCAAGAACAGAACCATGTACTCAACAGTTCCCACTTGCAGCACAAATCTCCATAGGTAAACATCATACGCCTACTACATGTGTTACTTTCATGCCATCGCTTGTGCTAATTTAGTTATGTAAATTGTTCTTTCTCAGTCGCCCCAAAATACATACACAGAGCTAGTTAAATTATTCTTGCAACTATCTCTAATATGTATTCGTATTGTTTGAGACTCACAAGTCAAGTCACAAGGATTTAAGGCAATTTAAACTACCCGATGAACAAAAAGACAATCCTCAATCTTATAGTATATATTAGGATACCTAATTGAACGGTTACATTCAATTTGTAAGTATCTTGCTACACATTTTAAAATATTTGCTTGCACTTCATACCAAGTGTAAACTTAAAAATTAAGTTTGATTATTACACTAGTTACGTTTGATGGCAAACTAATTAATGACCATAAACTTTGATTATTACAATATTTAAGCATGTTTCTTTGTCCATGTAGGTGCAACAGGTGGCATTCTTGTCTTGGCATTTCTGGCATTCTTTTTTGTTCTTCGCAAAGAGAAGCAGAAGGCCAGAGATTTTTACCGAAAGAATGGTGGGCTTACATTAGAGAAAGCTAGAACTATTAAGATTTACACAAGGGACAATCTCAAACCAATTTTAAAGAGTAGCAATCTAATTGGTAAAGGTGGCTTCGGCGAAGTGTACAAGGGTGTTGTTGATGGAGCTACAGTCGCAGTAAAGAAACCAAATGGTCGTAGTGTGCTAGAGAAGGAGCAATTTCCAAATGAAGTCATCATCCTGTCTCAAGTCAGCCACAAGAATATTGTAAGGCTTTTAGGTTGTTGCCTCGAAGTGGATAACCCCATGCTAGTCTATGAATTCATCCCCAAAGGAAGCTTGGAGGACAATCTTCATAGTGCAGACAACGAGGAGATTCTAGACTTGGATGTACGTCTAAGTATTCTTGAAGAGTCGGCACAAGGTCTAGCTTATATGCACTCACAAATCCATAATAAAATCCTTCATGGTGATGTTAAACCAGCAAACATACTCCTTGATGAGAACTTTTCCCCGAAGATTGCAGATTTTGGGATATCGAGGTTGCTTGCAAAAGGTAAGTACCACACTGCAAACATCATAGGCGACATGTCTTATATGGATCCAGTGTACCTACAATCAGGTCGATTGACCGACAAAAGTGATGTCTATAGTTTCGGTGTTGTCATCTTAGAGCTCATTAGCAGGAAGAGCGCCACTCATTCTGAAAATAATAGCCTAGTGAGGAGCTTCCTAGAATGTCAACAAAAAGGGAAGAGCATGACTGAGCTTTTTGATAAGGAAATTGCAACAACAGGAGATTTGGGATTTCTTAACAAGTTGGCAGAGATTGCTCTTGAGTGTCTTAACCTTGATGCAGATCAAAGACCATCAATGACAGATGTTGCAGGGCGCCTTCTCATGTTGCATAGGTCCCGTAATCCTTAGGTTTGTTTACGGATCAGAGTTTCAACGGCATGTATGTTAAGTTGAATAAGATAGGTAGCTATCAGTGTCAACCTTTGTTGTATTTCTTGTTCCAAGAAATTTGTACTACTATAGTGAGTAACTTTACATTTCATATGACCAAATATATGGATTGATTTTCTGATTTAACTATATTGTAATAGGGATTTAATCTTGCTCCTGCAGAGCTCAATGTGATCATTACGAAACATCATCTTCCATAACAATATCTGGGTTAGGTACATCACTAGTACAGTATGTAATGGTTTTTTATTTCGCAGAGACACCTGCCTTCTATGATTCAATACAAAACAGAATAGTCGAGTGAAAATCTAGTACGTCGTCTACCCACACAGTCGTTGTTGAATTGCAACCTCGTCTAATTTTCCAAGGGAGCCATACTAGTTTTTCTTTGTGTACCCATATAAGCTTGCGATGACTTTAGTTTTGCTTGGTGTACTAGGAACCATACTAGCTTTTTCTATGTGTAGCTGTTGTCGACGTCCTACTCATACGCCCTTGAGGTCGAGTGCGAGTTTATGATAGCTAAATTATTATAATCTGGCAACTTAAATGAATATAACCTAGTAAATGAATGACATTAATATTGTAACTACCACCGGAGAAGGTGGTCAAAATATATCAACATGAGGATCCAAGTTTGAAGATCATATTGCAATGAAATCTTCAGTACAAAGAGAACGTTAATTGGATTAGCAGCTCGAGACATAAAATGAATTTTAGTCCCCACGAGTGCAGTCCAGGATTTATACTAACAACTCCGTTAGAAACAACAGCATAATTAAAGCACAAAACTACAAGGCCGCCACCTGGTCACAGGGTCCCAGCCGTGTTGCCGCCCCAAGATCTCTTTCGCCGTTTTCGCCATCGCCCCCCCCCCCCCCCCCCCTCAATTTGACTGTTGATTGAAAGTTATTGACGTTGTTTGTTGACACGGACCGAAAAAACTAATGCTTACCACTGCAATTTCTTACATGATGACGAAAACGACTACAATGACCATTTCAGGACCTGGACATCTGAAGCAAGTTCGAAGGCAGATAAGATGTACAGGCTTAATTAGTGAATGCTACTCTAGGTAGTACTCTTCCTGGTGTTTACACCATGGTTATAGATATCTAAGATTGTTCTTCCTTCCTGGAGTCAGACATGTGCTATACTAGATTACTTCAGCGACAAAGACTTGATCTTTAGAAATATCTGACCTCAAGAGAGCGCTCCAAAAATTTATCTTATGGGCAGTCATCTTACTAGTAGTCCCTGCTTCTAAGGATGTCAGGACTTCCAATCAGCAGTAATTTAATTAATGCACGAGTTGTTATTTGGCGCCAATAGATGGTTGCTGTTTCTAAGGATGAATGCCGGTGGAACACATCCCTCTTGATGATTGCTATTGTGCAGGTGCAGGTGTCTACATGATGAGAATTTCTAGAAACAACAATCCAGTTGCACGGCTATATCGGGTTATTTCACAACACCATGTCCTACTTTTCATAAATTATTTGCTTTTGCAGCGGAAATATATATATATATATATATATATATATATATATATATATATATATATATATATATATATATATATATATATGATCCCTGAATACCACACTGATTTCATCACGACAAGAAAACAATGGACACCTTTGAATTAGGGTTTGCCTATTTATCTGGTTCCACCTCAGTCTAGATAATTGGAATAATTAAGATAGTGGATGAAAATTGAACTTATAACTTGCATCTTACATACAAAAAATGGCTGCACTTTCTGTTCACACCCATGCAGAAACACAATTTCTGACCCCCACAGTTCTCAGAAGATTTATACATGGACTCAGTGGAATGTGAACTTACATGCTAGGTGCCTGGTAGAAAGAAATTCTGAAGCGCCTGCATTGCAGCTCCGAGGCAAGTCTGTGAAAAGTGCAGAAAGAACGGCACTTCCAGCAACACCATTTACCATCAAGGCGGCAGGAAACTGGCAAGACAGCTGCAGCAGGCCAAAACGATCTTCAACAGGCACTAGGCCAAAATGGCAACTCGTCCATTAAGTTAGTTGTAGTAACAGGAACCCGTCAACAATGGTTTGTGCCAGCAGCAAATATAGTATTACTCCCTCCTTTCCTAAATACTCCGCCTTGATGACCATGTATAAGTCTTTTTAGAGATTTCAGTAAGAACTACATGCAGATGTATATATACATAGTTTAGAGCGTACATTCACTCATTTTACTCCGTATATAGTCCCAATTGAAATCTGTAAAAGGACTTATATTTAGGAACGGAGGGGGTATATTACATGAAAAGACAAGTAAAAAACAACAACTCTCTTGGATGTCTTACTTGCCCTTTTTTTAGTGCAAATCAGGGACCTCTGAATTGTGCGGCATATTCCTTGGTACCACATATCAAGCTTCTTATGAAAATATTTTTGTTAACATCCACACCAAGTTTTGTGTTGAACAAGGAAGAGTAGTGCGCAGCAGGCGAGCAACTACCATGAAAATGACTTGGGCCAACAGAGCTAGATAGTGACCTTTTGGAACTAGTGAGACCCCTGAGATGATAATGTCTACTATATAGTCCAAAATATTAAACTGTGAGAGGGAAACGATAGTCAATCAGTGGGAGTCCTGGCACCACCATGCTGCCGAGATGCTCTTTCCAGCGATCAAGCTCCATTGACTCGGTATCATCTCTACTTTCCCCTCCACAAGCTCATCCCTGCACTCATCTCATCAGTTGCTTATCGGCTTTTCATGCATGCAGTCTCCGTTTCCGTTCAACTTCAAGCACCATGAGTGGCCATGCCAGTCTATTCTTCCTGCTACTTGAAACTGCACCACCATTGCTCTCCATGGCACAAGGCTTTGGCTATCCGACAACCAACCTCTCGACCCTTTGGCTCAACAACGAATGCCTCCCTCCTGGACAACTTCCACTATGACGGAGATTTTGTCATGCGACCCATTCTCCTTTGTTCACAAAGTACCTACTATGGGCAGTCCTTTGCCACAGGGTTCTTCCGTGCCCCACCTTGTGACATGTTATACTTTGCCGTGTTCATTGCACAAGGCGACCCTGGCGGCTGGCGCCCATATCCTTCATGGGAACCCACGGGTGGTCTGGACTGCCAACCGGGCTAGTCCTGTTAAGGAGAATGCCACTGTTGAGCTAACTTTGGGTGGAGAATTGGTCCTTCGTAATGTTGTTGGAAACCCCCGTAGCAAATGAAGGAGGGGGGCTGTTGGTAGCTCGGGGTGGCTGGTAGCAGGCATGGTGATCACCAGCATCAGCAATATGGTGTTTTTTGACCTGATGAATGCAACTGTATGGCAGTTATTTGATCATCCTACCCACGCATTAGTCCCTGGACAGTCACTTCTGGAGGGCATGAGGCTCACAACAAGTACATCTGCAACAAATTGGACTGAGAATCAGTTGTATGTCACTGTACGCCTGGATGGTTTATATGCTTAAATTGCGTCAGCACCACCATAGATCCACTATAACGGCGACATCAAACGACGACAATAAAGGAACAGCAGCCTCACCATCTTTCTTCACCCAAAATATCTAGATTTGTATAGCATCTCATTGCTAACAGCTAAGTCGACCCAGTTCTTGAGACTAGAGTCTGATGGCCACCTGAGGATGTATGAATGGGATATAATGAAGCCAGACTATGATGAGTGTGGTTTCCCAACTGCGTGCGGGGAGTATGGAATATGCACAGGCAGGAAGTGCACCTATTCCCTTTAGGATAATAATAGTTCAGGCTACTTCAAGCCGATTGGTGACCCCGAAGAAAATATTGGTTGCACACCCCTGACCCCAATCTCTTGTCAAGGAATGCAACACCATCAGCTCTTAACCATCGACAAAGTTTCTTACTTCGATTCAAGCTACCTAGGTGTGAATGTAACCACCTTAGATGATTGTAAACAAGCCTGCTTGAAAAACTGCTCCTGCAGGGCCATCAGCTTCAGACGTTACTTTGACCAGACTGAAAACAAAGGTTATTGCTGGTGGGTGACCAAGGTCTTCTCATTGCAATCAATAAAACCTAAAAATGGTCGTTGCAACAACTCTGTTTTCATCAAGGTGCAGCTTAGCCCTTCAAACTCGGCCGCTCCTTCTGCTCCTTCTGCAAACAACAAGATATTAGGGACTACAATTGCAGCTATTATTACTGTTGTATTACTTGCTATTGTTGTCACCCTTTATCTACAAACGAGATCACATGACAAGAACGATGAAGACTTTAATTTTGATCAACTTACTAGAATGCCGGCCAGGTTTTCCTTTCAGAAGGTGAGAGAATGCACTCAGGGGTTCAATAAAAACTGGGAGAAGGTTGATTTGTATCTGTTTATGAAGGGAAATTATGTGAAGAGAGACATGCAGTGAAACATTTGGAAAGTGCCAGACAAGGAAAGAAAGAATTTTTTGCAGATGTAGAGACCATTGGAAGCATCTAACACATCAATCTTGTCATGCTAATTGGCTTTTGTGCAAAGAAATCTCAAAGACTTCTAGTATACAAATACATGCCGAGAGGGCCACTTGATAGGTGGATCAATTACCGCCACAACAATGCCCCACTCGATTGGCACACGCGGTGTAGAACCACTCTGGATATTGCCAAAGGCCTATGCTATCTTCACAAGGAATGCAGGCGAAAGATAGCTCATTTGGACATCAAACCGCAAAATATTCTCTTAGATGAGAAGTTCAATGCCAAAGTGGCTAATTTCGGACTATCTAAGTTAATAGACAGGGATCAAAAGCAAGGTAATGACGGTGATGAGAGGCACGCCTGGGTATCTGGCACCTGAATGGTTAACCTCGCAAATCACTGAGAAAGTTGATGTCTACAGCTTTGGAGTTGTTGTCATGGAGCTAATAAGTGGGAGAAAAATATTGATAAGTGTCTGCCTGAGGCGAGTTCCACCTCATCAATTTGTTACGAGGAAAGGCTCAAGATAATCAATTGAGTGATCTGATTGACAAGCATAGTGAAGATTGATCTCACACCAGGAGCAAGTGATTCAAATGATGAAGCTTGCAATGTGGTGTTTGCTAAATGATGGCTGTCAAAGGCCTTCCTTGTCAATGGTGATCAAGGTACTGGAGGGTGTGACAAGCATAGAAACTGCAATTCTTCACAGATTTATCAATGCGAATTCAGTCATGCCTGTTCAACATAATATATCCGCATATTCAGTTCAACCTCAATCATCGACCTTATCGGGACCAAGGTGAAATGGGCGCCTAATGAGAAGAAGACATCCAACTTCGTTGTTCACTTGGTTTGTAATTGTTTTTACATCTTATCCATTTCGTAGTTTGGAAGTGTGTTTTAAACAGTGTAAAAAGAATAATTCCCAGCAAATATATATGTTTGATTGTTTGGTGAAGTTGTACCGCATAAATTTTCATCTGTGAAGTACCAGTCACCTCATCTGGTAGCCAAAAATATATTTGTCAACTATGTGGTAAACAAGGAAATTACCTGTGATGTAACTAACACTATATCAATCTTTTCCTAATAACTAGGACATATGCCCGTGCGTTGCAACGGGAGTAATAAATACCATCCTCTCTGCCGTATGGGTGCCAGCTGGTCGAGGATGGCTTCTGGCCTATGGCACGGGCTTTAACGGATAGCATGCAGCGGGAGCCCAGCTAATGTGTGTAGCCTGGATGGCATCATTTACTCAATCATGTCCTCGAGGGGTCAGGCACCACTGATGTGCCATGCTCCCTTCAAGAATTTAAGGTGTATTGGTTTTCGTGCAAATCAACGATTTGAATGTTTGGTCAAGATTATAGAATAAAATAACAATATCTGCAATACCTAGGAGTATGAAACTACTTTTCATGACGGATCAAATGATATAAACTTTGTATTGTGAATATTGATATATTTTTTTAAAACCTTGGTCAAGCTTGCACTCGTTTGACTTTTCAAAAAATAAATACATCTTATATAAAGGAACAAAGGGAGAATGTCGGAAGAAAATGAACACCCGGCACTCGGATCGATAAACACCCAAATAAATAAGGCAAAATGAGGAAATTCCTGTACTGCGGATCTCTCCGAAGAGTAGTAGGAAGCGGCTCTCGCTCGTGGCTGGAGATAGCGTTGAGAATGACGGTGCCTAGGTCAGCCTAGCTGGCTCCCCGTGTAGCTCCTCCGCGCTCGTCAACGTTCGGCTTTGGCGCCGCAATGGTCGTCGAAAATAAAATAACATTTTGGTAGTTTGAATGTACTTTAATTTAAACTCACTTTGTATTTTCAAAGGGAAAATATTAACTACATGTAATATGTAAATATTTTATTTGGGTCTTTAGTGATCCATATAAGCCTACTAAAAATTTAAAAGGCTTTTGAATAAAGTTTGGACCTTTAAACAATCAATAAGTTTTTTGAATTATAAAGAATATAGAAAATATTAACTATGTGTAATATGTAAATATTTTGTTTAGTTCTCTAATTATCCATATAAGGCCACTGAAAATTTAAAAGGCTTTTGAGTAAATTTTTGGACGTTAAAACAATCCAAAAGTTTTCTGAATTATGAAGAAAATAGAGAAGCTTTTGTTCGGCCTAAGCCCAGCGTTAACGATAGCAGTAGCAGCTAGCCCATGTAGACAGTAGAGGCCATGCCATGAACACCGTCGCGTATCTACGCTCCCCTCCGCTGTTGCCCGTCCAAGTGCTGCGCCACAAATTAATGCTCTGAAGCAATTCCACCGTCATTCGTACCTACTAATCCGCTCCTCGTCTGCTCTTGTCCGTCCATCTGTGCTTAGCCGGTCTATTGCCGTCCATGGCTCCTCCTCCGTTGTTGTCCCGTCTGTGTATGGAGTACTCAGACGTTCGTTGTCTATTCCGTTCTCTTCTTAGTTAGGTTCTCTTTTTCTCAAATCTCCGTCACCTCGCCGTCTGTTAATATCGCAGTCGTACATATATAGGTTGATGAGATTTGGTCGACAAGAGCGATGTGGGATTACTAATGAACAAACAATCCTACAACTCATGAGAGGCTTCAGCTAGCATACCTGGTGGCAGGTTTGATGACTTGAGGTTAGGTCGTGAGTTCGATCCATACGCATACATTACTTTTTTCTGTCTTTTTTGGAAACCCAGGGCTCGCGGCCCACAAGAGTATTTCTCTGGCCCAGGTGGATTTACGTGGCCCATACTGATTTAGCTGCCGGACACATTGATTGTTTCCATTAGCAACTTACAGTACCACCTCGTTTATATTACGATTTTGTCTATACAAATTGTAAAAGCGTATTATGACATGAGAAAAAAGCGTATTGTGACGGTGAACCCGACAAAGTCAATCCGTGCTTTATTATTACTAGCAAAAGGGCCCGTGCGTTGCAACGGGAGAAAAAAATCGCATGCTGCGAGTCTGATAAACATGGCTAAAGACCCCATAGATCCACGTCATCTGTGTATTCAAATGTGGTCAATCCTTAGGCGAGTTAGGTACAACTCAAGATCAGTTAAGGAAATAGGGAATAGCAATAGTGAAAAGAATAGAAATAGCATGACCCTTGCTTGGGACTTCTTTCTTTTATCTCTATAGAGATGACCAGGAAGCAAATGAGAAAGGGACGCGGAGTTTCTGCACCCGAGCTCATAATAGAAATAGCATGACCCTTGCTTGGGACTTCTTTCTTCTATCTCTATAGAGATGACCAGGAAGCAAATGAGAAAGGGACGCGGAGTTTCTGCACCCGAGCTCAAATAAGCTCGGGTGAACAGTAAAATCAAAACTAAATCAAAAATAAATTCAAAAAAATCCAAGCCATGTGGGCGCTCCTCCTTGGTCCTCACGGCGACGTCGCTCGGCTGCCCGGAACCGGCCCTTCGCGGTGAAGCGTGCGAGAGCAGGACGCTCGCGCCAAGCCAGGTCCTTTTCCTTCAGATGTTGTTTGAAGATAGCGATTGCAGCGGACCAGAGACTTCCTTGAACTTCAAGAGCGATCGTGTGTGGTCCTTGATTTTTTGGAGCATGCAGTTTCCTGGTTTTCAGGGATTGATTAGCATCTGTTTTTTTATGAAACGAATCGATAGATCGTTCCGTGGAATACGTGTGCTAGGCGGCTCCTGATCGATGGAGGTTTTGGACGTGACGTCTAGATTTTGTAGTATACACAACTAAAATAGTACCACCTCGGATGTGAAAAATAATATTATTTTATTATTTGTTAAGATGAAAAAACACGGATTGGGTATCTGGGTTCACCGTCATGGCTTTTTTACAAAAAAAAACCCTGATAAATTATGTATTCAACCCGCAGTGTTATTTTAAGTCCGTAGAGAAAACGTTTCGTGGGTGGGTCTCTGTAGAGAAAACGTTACGTGGGTGGGCCTGGGCCTTACGAGGGAGAAGAAATACACACGAGCGAGCAGAATTGTAAAAGAAAAACACAGGCACACACGAGCATCCAGGGCTCGCCTTCGATGCGTATGGGTACGCCGCCGCCGCCGCCGCCCGCGGCCTCTCCGGCCAGCCGCCGCCGCCTCCGCGCGCCGCCTCTCCGGCCATCCGCCGCCGCTGCCGCGCGCCGCCTCTCTGCCATCCGCCTGTTCTCCTTTCCCTCCCCATCCGTCCCAATCTTCTCCGGCGCCACCTGAAGCCTCCTCAACCTCCAATCTCATGCTGTCAAGCCCTTCTAATCTCGCCGGAACATGGACTTAACTGGAACGCCGTCCTGCTAGCCGTGCCCACTTGAGGTACATCCTTGTACAATCTGTAAAAGTTGTTTTATTCAATTCGATTTGATTCTTGACTATATCAATCTGCAGCGAGGAGAGAGTGGTGAGGCGGCTTAGGTGAGGCTCAGGACGGCGTCTCGCATGTAACTACGCCACCCCTGCATCTCTATGCTAATCTGAGTGCAGTACTCTGCACAATGCTCTACTTCTCAAAAATATCTGTTGAATGCCCTGCTTCATGGGTACTTTTCTGCCACTTTATATATCTCATTTAAATATATTTTAAACATGAAAATTTCCTTGTTTTTATTAAAAATGTAAAACCTTTTGAAGAGTAGTATAAAAAATTATGTAAGTCGGCACATTTCTCTATGAAATATTTTTATGTAAATTAATTATTTCTATTTTACATTTTCTTTACCAATTTGATAATTTATCTTTTCATACTGCAGATTGGTCTCGATGTAATCCGTATGGTTGATCCCAGTACAAGCAGGACCCTAAGGATTTATCCCCTTTTTACACTGACGAAATGGGAGGTTTGTTCATCAGGATTTCTTAGAATTTATTGTCGTATTTTCTCATCATTGTTATGGTATTCTAATTGTTGACACTTTGCTTATTTAGGTTTTGGATTCAACTGTAATTGTGATTTGTGCAAAAACTTTGGTATACATTGAAGCAAAGCTAACAAGGCTGAAGTCAAATAGCTATACCTCCAATGCTTTGCTTGATACTGTGACAGTAGTTATAGTCCAGGTATTAGAACACCACCATTATCTTTTCTTGTTACTTGTGAGGTTAAAATAATATACATATGACTATCATATCAGTAGTCTGCTACAACAAAAGAATGAACATAGCAATCCTCATTGATGCATTCATGGTCACACACCACTTCCATGAAAAAGACATGCCACGGTTCTTTGGTAGATGCCATCATACTGGTTTCATCTTTCTGAATCCACTAAATAGAACAAAAATTTAACAAACAAATGAGTCTTGTCTCCTTGAAGACGTTGAAGTTCTGAATTCTAACTGCGAATTTGTCACTTGGCTGCAATGTTTCTGTAGAATCCAAGTAGTATGTTTAATGTTAGAAAATGAAGAATGTAATTTGAAATATAAACACTGTAGTTTTTCTTAAACGATGATCCTTTCAAGTAGTAATTGAAATTTTGAAGAAGAAATTGAAAGGTTGTATTACCTATTTGGTTAGGACTTCCTTGTAGACAATATTTTTCGTATATGTCCCGCTTGTGTTCTCATCATGTGTACCTGTTAGTACCTTTATATTTGATGTCGCGGTTGCTCTGGATAGTGCGACATATAGTTGACCATGTGAGAAAACGGGCTCAGGTAGATGCCGACATTTGGTATTGTCTGGCCTTGTGATTTGTTTATTGTCATTGCAAAGCTGAGTCTGACTGGAAACTGTTTCCTCTTAAAATTGAACGGAAACATGTCATCGTCAGAGGGGCATAATGGTATCCTAGGCAGGAAAACTCGCGTTCCAGAGTGTTGTCCCACCACAATCTCTGCGTCAATTGTATTTTTTTGAAATCCGCGCACGACCAACCTCGTGCCGTTGCATAGTCCATTAGCAGGGTCGATGTTCCTGAGTAGTATGATTGGGCAATTAATTTTGAGCTTCAACATATGTGGAGGCAGTTCATTTGGGGTGAGAGTGTTTAGGAATTCTGGTGGATAGTAGTTATGTGGGTCGTCTTCTACCGAATCGAAGCTGTGGTACACCATCTCCTCCCCTTGGAAGCGATCAATCATTTTTAGGTTGATCTTGTCTACGGAGTCGTTCCTTGTTGATAGAATTGCTCTTGACGTGATGTACTTTGGATCTTTTAGGGAAGCATTGTCCGTTTGGTAGACACTGTCGATGAGCATATCCAGGCCATTGTCATCTGTCTTATTTGCCACACATATACTTGTTGGTAGTAGTATTTCACCATCTTCATTTGTCTCCTCTGTTCCGTTTCCAATGCGTAAGAGGTATTCCGCGAACCAGTTGTCGTTTTGAGCCCTCATGTTGCGCACGAGCTTCAGTTGACTCATTGAACTCCAGAGCTCGGACCTGCGTAGTGATGCATCTACTGTCTGGGCTCTTGTTCCCTTTTGAACAACAGGTAGTACTTGCCTAAAATCGCCTCCAAATACTATTGTTTTTCCACCAAATGGAAGGTCTGGTCTGTCCATTATGTCCCGCATGCTTTTGTCTAACGCCTCCACTGTCTGCCTCTTGGTCATGGATGCTTCATCCCAGATTATCAGTGATGCTGCTTTGAGTAGCTTGGCTGTCCCACTCTGTTTGGTGAATCCACAAATAGCCCCGTCATCTATTTTTAGTGGAATCTTGAACCTCGAGTGTGCGGTCCTCCCTCCAGGCATTATGGAAGCAGCAACACCGGAAGTGGCTGTCGCCACAGCAATCTTGCCTTGTCCGCGTATTGTTGCCAAGAGCGCCCTGTAAAGAAAAGTCTTTCCCGTGCCTCCAGGTCCATCGACAAAGAATATACCTCCTCTTTGGCGGTCAATTGTGGCTAGGATTTCATCGTAGGCCTCCTTCTGCTCCTTGTTTAGGTTCTTATGCAAAGATGCATCCTCGGGTTCCACCTCGATGGAGGTCTCCTCGATGATCTCCCTCGGTATGTCGTCTGTCATCTCATGCTGTTCGTCGATCTCTGGAAGAGAAAACGATTCTATGTCTTTTCCCATTGAGTGCAACATGTCTTTGATATTTTTCAGAACCATCTGTTCGACTGTGTGCTTGCATTTGCAATTTCTGCTGTAGTCCTCTGACATTGCCTCAAGGTGCTTGTTCCAGAGGCTACGTACGTCGCTGGGTTCGCAAAAAACCAAGATTGTCGCAAATAGCCTTCGCAGCGATGATGGCATTCTAAACAACTCCGCTTCTGTCATGCAGTCGTCCAATGTGCTATCTGCCTCAATGAGCCCTCTTTTTTCTGCAGCTTCACGAAAGGTTGGCATTACTTGTCCATCGACTGTTCGTAGGTCTTCGTAGCCGGTGGCGCCTGTCACGTGGTTTAGGAGGACCCGAAGATAGTATCGTTCTCCTTCGGCCGGGTGTGCTGCGACGATCCTGCCAACCTGGAACACAGCGGCTCGCTTCCTTGGTTGCCAAAACTTCCCCTGACTCTGCCACTTATAATGTTCCGGAAAATCTCTGTATAGTATGCCTCGTGCTTTCTCATGTGAGCTGTTTGCTTCAAAGTACGCAATTAACATTGATCTTTCCGTGCCTTCACGGTCGATAACATTCTGTATTTTCTCCATGGCATGATATGAAACCATGTGCATATTTGGGAGATGCAGCTGCAGTTGCAAGACTGGTGGGTGCATTTTGCTTAGTTCGAAGCCATATATTCTCCACAGTGCTTCAGGAGGTGTCACCCACCGGGCGTCTCTGTACTGCTTAATCTCGTCGATTTCGACTTCCTCTACTTTGTCAGTTACAGATACAGATGCTCGGTCGTGGCCCTTGTAGATGTACTTGAAGAGATACTTAACGGCTTTAATGCTTGAGCATATCTCAACATTTATGTGGCAGTTGAACATTCTTAACAGATAGGGATTGTAAGGAACCACCCACCTGTTATCTAATGTGCAATTTCGGACCATTTCAGTCCGTCCGTCGTCGCGCCTCCTATATATTGGGTAGGTGTCCTTGCCTTGAATCGTAGTTTCGTTAAATGGCCTTGGATAATTGTTCTTGCATGACGGACGATTCTTTGTGCATGGACACAATTTGTTCAATGCACCGCAAGGACCATGCATCATATGTTTGATTACCATTTTGTATAGTTCTGGGTACTTGTGCTTGTTAGGGAGCTCGGCGGAGATGATTCTGTCATACTGCTCTGGACATGTGTACTTGTATCTTCCAGTCATGATGAGCAAAAAGTGAGCATGGGGTAATCCCCTCTTTTGGAACTCTACGACATATGTATATGCCTGAACCTTTCCAAGAATGCCCTTCTCGAATAGTTGTTGCTTCATTTCTTGTAGCTTCGCCCTAAAAACACGAACGACAATGTCTGGGCGATCTTGTGGTGTTTGTCCAGTCTCTAGTTCACGTGTGATCTCCTCCCAGTTGGGGTTGCAGGTCATTGTTAGGAATATGTCTGGCTTTCCATATTTTCTAACTAAAGCCATAGCGTCGAGATACCGACGAAGTCTATCTCGTGGCCCTCCAATAAATGACGAGGCAAGTACTCTCCATTTTCCAACTGCATCTCCATTCTGTTCTCCAGCTTGAATGCTGTCTAGAAGGCCTTGGTATAGGTCAGCCCTTATTTTCTTTTGATTGTGCCAGATGTAATCCAGTCTGGAGCTTTCAATCTTGATGTATGTATCTACAGCAAACTGCTGGAATAGGCGTCCGCCATGCAAAATTGGGTTGAATATGCCTGGTCGTGTATGGAATTTATAGCAGTAGTATTCTTTCATTGTTACCCATAGGCCACTGTTCGAATCTGTGCAAATATTGCAACATAAAAAGTTAGTTGCATAGGTGGTAGTATATGAAAATTGAATTTGAATGTAATAGTATTTGAATTTTTTACCTGGGTCATCATCATTACTGATATTTTCAGCACGAATATCTTCCTGTCGTGTTTCCCTCTTCGGGATTTTCCTATGCCAACCCAGTTCAGCTCTTGGAAAGAATAGAGGATACGATAACGGATCATAGCACCCGTAATATGATCGAATGATCTCTTTTTCGTTGTTGTTCCCATGTAATATTACATTTCTGTCATAAGTATCTCTTCTTTCATTTCCTTCAATCCACACTGCAGCTACCTCCGAATTGATTGGCTCGTTGTATGTTCTTTGGTCCAATCTCTGGTCAAGGTTCAAGATCAGTCTGTAGTCCTCAAGGTTTTGGGCTTGTCCCAAACTCCTAAACTGCTGAGAGTACGGGTTACCGTGTAGTATGTCTGTTATTATTGCCATCACATGCTTGTCTTGCTCGGACATTTCCTCACGACAACAGTGGTATCGATGCTCTAAGCTTGGATCATCGTCGTAGAAGTATAGTTCTAGATGCTTTGGATCTAAGTGACTATTACCAAATGAGTGTATGTTGTGATATATTTGACCATGTGCTCGAAAGGTGTAAATACCGGCCGTTCGCATGTCTGTTGTATCTCTGTCGAGCTGGCAGATAGTGTAGTAAACGAGAAGTGCCCATTGAAAAATCTTATATTTTGCCGAAAATGTCTTGCATCAGAGTCGTTGCTTGTCCAAAGCCTCATAAGTTCCGGTGGTGTATTTGGATTGGCTAGCCTTATTTGTCCTTTTTTGCAGCATAATCCCGGACTTTCATACTTGAATTTGGTTGCATGGCAGAAATCGCAATCTTCTTCTTTTTCGAGCATGTTTGTGCTTGTTGGTATGTTGCTGTAGATGAGATCATATGGATCAGGGTTGAGGTCTTCCTCGCCTTCTATGATTTCAATTTCCACTTCTCTGTCCCACTCTGATTTGATATACAACATATTTAATTTGGTAAGTAGTATTGTAATGTTGCAAATTTATTTTAATTGTATTAAGCATACCTTCACCGGTGAACATGTATTCATCTTCGTCTGCGTCTTCTTCAAATATGACTCCATCATTACCTGTGTTTTGCATATATATATATATATATATATATATATATATATATATATATATATATATATATATATATATATATATATATATATATATATATATATATATATATATATATATATATATATTATTTTTATTGCGTAAGAACATATATGAAATTGATAACCTTACCATGATCCTCGTTGTAGATTGATCTTGTTGCAGCATCTATTTCCTTAATGGTTGCTTCTTGCTCATATATGATTCCATCATTATCTGTGTAATAATTTTTTATTGTTATGAACATAAAATGTTTGTATATAAAAGTATTTATATGTAATTTATAACCTTACCGTGGTTATCATTGCAGAATGATATTATTCGTGCATCCACTTCTTTGATTGCTGGAAGCATTGAGGAGGGTATGTCTGGCCAGAGAGCCACTTTACCTTGATCATCATTGTATAATGGTTGTGTTTGTTCATCTGTTTCTCTGATGCTTGGAAACATTGAGGAGGGGATGTCTGTCCAGGAAAGATGGTTAGTTGTACATACAGGTTTATATTTACTTAGAGTTCGAGTATTATATAAACTTGAGATTATTACCGTAAGTCATGACTTGTGGTTGCTCCAGAGGTTCTTTGTTTTCGTCGGTGTTTTTCGTCATGGATGCATCTTCTTTTGATGATACGGAACCAGTTTGCCTCCGTTTTCTCATGAATTGTTCGTTACGATGGTGTAGCAATGTTTGCCTTTTTCCTGCTGCCACATGATCCCTGTGTTTTACAGCCAACGTAGAAGTACTAACCTCTTGTTCGGTTGCGACATACTCAGGGTTTTCCATTGCAAGTGAATCTTTGCATGGTGTGCTCCGTTCCATTTGACGGCGAGCTTTTCTTTGTTCTACTCTTGCTTTCTTTTGAACTGGCTGCAAGTTTGCATATTTTTGTTTTTCATGTGTGCAATGTGCTGCCTTCTGTTCTGCTGTCTTCCCTGAATCTTTCTTTTGATGATAGGCCTCACGGCGTTTTTTGAGTTTGTCCTGCCTTTCTTCATCGGTCATGCGTTCATTCCGCTCTTTATACCGCTCTTGATCTCTCTTTCTTTTTTGTTCCTTAGCATTTTTCAATTTCTCCTGCCTTTCTTCATTGGTCATCCGTTCATATCGCTCGGTATCTCTTTTTCTTCTTTTCTCCTTCGCATCCATGGCTTGCCTGCATCAAAGTACAAAGCTAGCTAGCCTTTATATATGTATCACCACAGGTCTTGAGCTCTAGAAAATGGTGGAAAGAATTATTTATCAAGTTACATGAAATAAAACTGCTACAGAGAGTCAAGGGTACTTGGTCCTTTCTTATTTTGTGTTGTTCTGTCCATTCTAGAATTATATTAGTGATATCTTTTTGGTGATTTCTGCGGAAATTTTAAGCTTCTTATCATTTCTATTGTTTTCTTCAAAAGAGAATTATTTGATTTGCATTTCAGTTAGCAAAATTAAGTATGAGAGGGATTTATTATAAGTAATAAACAGTATTCTAAATATGCATCCGTGCAGTTGGAGCCTTCATGGACTGGATATCTAGGCCCTGTTCGGTACCACTCCGCTCCACAACTCCGGTAGCAGAGTTGGCGGAGCTGCAGTTCAAAACGGCGGAGGTGCACTTCCCCCGCTCTGCACATTCCGGGAGCGGGCGACTGCCGAACATGGCCCTAATATTGTGAAACCGACTGTTCACTTTCCCATATCTATATGATGATGTAGATATATTTAGGAATATATAAAATCCATGACCTGATCCATGTATTTACAAGAGTTACCCAACATGCAGTAGTAGGACATGCATATTCTCAGTAATTTTGAGTTATATCGATTGTACTCCTTCGCTGATCAGCATGTAATCACTCTAAGACTGTACGATTAATTGTTTTATTCTAATGAAATTGCAATAGCAGGACAGGGGCAGAGGGCCATATACGCCTATGGTTGTCCTTAGAAGCATGAGGAAGTCATTGCTGATTCTAAATTGATTTGTACATACCTGGCTCGTTGTTTTTGACGTCAGCGGCGACACCGGCAAGTCGATCTGGAAAGGTGACTTGTTAAGAAGAATCGACCGAAGTCTTGATATATATTGGATCAAGGGGATTGTACATGTATGTATATAAATAGGATCTGGAGTCTTGTAGTCAGTAGGAGTCGGGCTTTCACTTTCCATGGACTCATGTACCCAGTATGAGTTGGACTTGCACTGGCTTGCACTTTCCATGTCACCCAGTAGGATTCGGACTACTATTCAACTTGCACTTTTCAGCTTCGGGTCTTGTTTTGTTTATTCTCAATTTTCCATGTGCGGCCAGCACAGTGCTGTTGTTGTGGAGAGCGAGATATTTTGCGGTTGTATTTTTTCTGAGCAATACCTAGACAAATGAGGCTAAGAAGAGATACAGATGTGTAATATCTTCGTGGTTTTAGGTCAAGCCTGCTAAACTCTGTAGCCTGTTTAAATTACGTGTTTTTATGAATATATTCTCGTTTAGCTCTTGAGAATTAAGTAAATATACCAATCCAAACGTTAATTTTTTCATCAACACCATACATGTACGTACACTCTACAGTGACGTTAGAGGGAAATACAAAGCAATTTTTTTGGTACAGTACATATAGATTTGTCTTTTTTGTCTAGCTCACATTTTAATGTATTTCGACCTGAAAATTTGCACAGATGTACATTATGTATCTAGGTATATGTGTATTTATTTTCAGAATTTTTTGAAACTAAAAAGTTTGGATTTAGAAGTTACATGTGCATTATGTATCTACGTATATGTGTATTTATTTTCAGAATTTTTTGAAACTAAAAAGTTTGGATTTAGAAGTTTTCAAATAAAGGCCTCCGTGGAGCTCGGTCTCTAGTTGGCATTTTCGAATAGAAACAAACTATAAAATAATTATTAATCAACAGAGTACACGATGCTGTACTATTTGTGATTTCCACAGTATTGTCATGTCTGAACCCACAAACATCAAATTTTGAAGCAATCCGTCATCTCTTATAATTGGCAACCCCCAAAAATGTATATCCTGGCAAGCTCCAAAAGTTTTCTACATATATGTAACGGATATCTTAAGTAGAAACCAAAATCTACTATTAATTTCTCAAAGGAAAAAAATCCATCTCTACATGTTCATCGTCTCCCTGCTCATTGTCTATTAACTGTTGGCTGCAAGAAATCTCTCTGACAAATTACCTTCCACCGATTGAGCTCCCTACACAAGCATATTGGTAGGAAAACAAGGTTAGCATATTGGAATAAGATATTTGAGTCATTTGACATTTCGAGATGAATTGATACTATTTGACATACCCGTTTAACTTTGGATTTTCCTAATACAATTGATGAAGTCCAGTACACCAGCAGGCATGTTATCTTCACATTCATTGTCCTTGAATGTTAGTAGTTGGCCCAAAATTAGTTTTCTGAGTTCATATCCATCCTATTCATTCATTTTTTTGTAAAAGAATGTCATCAGCATCACATGTATAATAATCATAAAAGCAAATATCTATACGGTTGCAATATTTACCTTTAAAAATGGCAAATGTGGTCTTTCGTCTTCCCATGTGGACATGAATAGGGGAACAAGATAACCAGACAATTCCCTTATATAAGAATATAAATATACTTTATTAATATTGTCTACATACCCAAATCAACAAATAATCAGTATCTAGTATTCATCTTCTGAAAAATACCTGTTGTAAACTGGAATATCATCTAGGATTCTATGATGCCATAAGAGAATATCCTCGTTCCATCTAGACCCAGGGCATGCTTTTGACATTGCTTTCGGTAAATGTTCGGAAATCCATATAATTTTTTTCACATATTTTGCGAGTGGGTTGTATCGGTACATTGGATTAATAGGAGTAGGGTCCAAAATGTACACTGTTCTGGTATCTTGATCCAATGTGAATAGAATGAATTCACCAATGCATTGTACTGGAATATGGATCTGAAATAGGCTACATATTAGATGCAATAAAAAAATTGCTCTAAAGTATACAAAAGTGCTCTTACCGATTTGCATGTTGAAACATTATATTTGATACCAGGCCAACTACGAACAGAATTTGCTAGTTGCTCCACATCTAACTTTTTACGAAAATCTGGGTGCCTCCCAAAATCAGTAGTCATCTAGTATATAAAATTATTGGTTAGAAAGATGATAAAAAATTAGAATATAAAAAGAATATAACAAATATAAAAACATACCCAAAATTTCATGTCGAGATAATGCTTTGCTATCAGTTGCTTTGTTTTTTGTGATGTTTGGATGTCATCCAACATAATCTTCCGTACGATCAAATTAAAGCAATCACGGTCCATGGGTAAATCATCCTTTAGCAATCCTTGTAGTTTTCTGAGAAACAAGCTAATTGGATATGGTTTTGAACTTCGGATCCATACTTTCCTGATAATGATACAAATTAAGAAAATAAACCATTAATAAAACAATTTAGATACTATACAATTGCAATACTAATTTAAAATGACTTACTCTAAAATCTCGGTGTAATTAATTGATTTAATGAAGCTACAGAGTCCAGCTGTTAACTCATGTAAGGTCATATTAGAAAGAATTGATATTAGTGATCTGTATTTATTTTCAACAGATAATGGGATTTTTGTTTTTGTTTTTTCTATATCATCTAAACTTTCCAATATTTGAACATCATCAGGATCTCCCTTGCTGTCATCGTTACTTTCTTCAACGATTGTAGTCATTGCTGCAGTGTTTGTTTTCCAACATAATAGTATGCTGGCTAACTTAAACCTAAAAGAAGTAATCATTTCCTGTGCAACACGAACAATTATTAGTATATTTAAAAAGTACTTTTTGTAAAAGTAACATACTTTTTATTAAAAAAAGATATATACCTGTGTAATTGGGTAGGATAGTGCACATCCGGTGAAATATTCCATAAATTTAACCACAAATAAACCACATGAAGAACTATCTTTTTGAATTGCCTTTTGTAATTGTTCTGTGATCTTCCATTCAGTAAGATCAACGTCTTTCCAATCGTCGCTTACCAACTTTTGACTTTTAAGAAGGTCCAAATGAAATTGTATTCCTCGTAGCTAAAAATAAAATAGTGGTAAGAAGAAATGATACACATTATCTAAGTATATTAAAAATCGTGTTGTAACTAACCGTATTAGCAAGATCATCTCTGTCAGAATTCCAGCACAATGAGTCTAGAACTTGAACCTCACATCTTTTTGTATTCACAACAGCTAAATACCAATGTGTGTTAGTGGCATTTATTGGAAGTTTAATCTGTAATAAAGATAATTAGGAAAATAGTAAATGAAAATGCATGAAACCTAGAACATGTAAATTATGAATATGGAGATTACCATGTCATGCTGCATATATTCGAGGACAATCTCTGTCATGAAGGCACTACCTTCTTGTATTCCAATGGTGCCATCTCGTTTAAATAGTGAGGTAACAAATGGACTCTCAAAATATACTTTATTATCATTCTGGAGATGTATTTGGTCCTTTATACAACATATATAGGCATTGATCACCTATAATTAAGAATTAAAAAAATACATTACTAATTGATATTAGTGATTAGAAACTCTTTACTGTTGAGTAAGGGTACTTACATCATCATTTACCCACTCTTTCTCATCTAGCAGGCACATCAATTGATGTTGCAAGACAGAACTTCCATCTATCTGAACCAGCAATTGTTTTCTCAAAGATGATTCTATTGCTATATGAGCACATAGATCATGGTCGGTCAATGTATAGTCTGCATAAAATCAAATAATTTAAGAATATATTGTATACGAAAGCACACGTGATAAATCAAGCAAATACCTTGTGGGAGATAATCATATGTCTCACCAACTTTGATCTCTTTATGTGAATTTGGTTCCTTAATATCATGCAATGGGAAAACAGGAGATATTGTCGAGCTAGATGGGGATGGAGGTGATGGTAGTGTATCATGATTCATCTGATTATCTGATTCCGGCACAAACGATTCAAAACACTCTGAACCTGGAGAAGATGTTTTCATAGTTGGTGACATAGGTGATGGTTCCAGTACACGTGATTCAGAAATTTTTGCCTTTTTGGAAGGCCGGTTATCAAAATCCTCTGCAATGTCCAGTTCATCGATGTCATCTATTTTCTGCAGTCAGAACAAAAATAAAATGTAAACCTCCAACCGTTAGATCAGTTGAAACAGAGGTAGTACACCATAGCTCCCAGTCTGAATATATGAAACGTACAGTCTTCACGTCGGTATCATCCAGCATTATTGGTGCAATGTCGGAGAGCTGAACCTCCTTGGCCTCCACCTGAGTTGGATTGGATGCCTTTGGCACCTGCACGTGCATACACATCAGAGACATGAAAACCAGGCCAAATCACTTTTTTATTTATTGCATGAATGGTAGGGCAATTCTGAACATCAAGTGACAGCAGACACTTAATTCTACTAAACCATCAAAGAGATGCCACACTTCAGTGTTAACAGAAATAATACAAACAGTGCCATCAACTAAAAAGGCTGTATTCATCATTCTCTCAATTGTTCTGATAAGAACTGAGCTATGTTGCATTGGTGAGCTATGTTCTTCTAATTTTTTTCCCTGACAGAAGGGAAAACACCCAGCTTCTATTAGATAAAACAAAGTATTACAAGGTATATATGGAGAAAAGTGTCGCAGTAATAGACGCATTGTACATGTACCAGGGCTCACATATGCAAACTAATATGAAGGGGATTCATACCTCTCGTGTAGTTGCCAAAGGCAACATTAGACGGCTCAACGGATGTTCATCACTCATCTTAAGGGCCTGAAAAAAAATCAACTCCAAATCAGAATAAGCTTTTTGCATACGGACATCAATGTTGACTAAATCATAACTGTGAAAAAAATAGCTGATCATTCTTTTATTCTCTCAAGTGGCACCCGGCACTTAATTCTACTGAAAAATATGCCGTTCAAATTAAGTGAAGCAAGTTCATACAATAATTAGAAGGTTCAGTCCAGTTCTCTGTTTCAAATTGTTTTTCTTGTGATGCGGCAAAGAAATTCTCCTACAGTTGCAAAAATCATTATTCATAGTTTAATAGTAATAATGTTCAGGCAGGCACAAATTTAGGAAAAATACCACATGAATCTGAATTGAACCGTACATGATTCACAATCGCATCTAAGTACAAAACCAACAGTGGTCCTCCATCTAAGCAATCCACGAGTACACTTGATCTCAAGATTACTAACTAAAACCAAGTCTCACAACAGTAAGAGAAGAAGACCATGACCACCGGTATCAAGTGCTTAAGAATCGTATTAGGTGTTTTACAATTACAGATAGTCGAAGAGCAGTGAAGTGGAAGCAAAGAGGCAACCAAAGCTTGATATTCAGCTCATCTCCAGCAACAGCGGCAGCAAGGTGGCGTCAGTTACGGTCACGGTCAGGTCAAGTTTTGATGAACTTCAGGCTCTACCGCGCCGTGGCGTAGCTTCGAGGGGATACATACCTCTCGTGTAGCCACTACAGGACTCGGCGGGCGTTCTTGTTCCTCCGGCGAACTCGGCGCTTGTTCCTCCGGCGAACTCGGCGCTTCTTCCTCCGGCGAACTTGGCGGCGACATTGGATGTTTGTTCAAAAATTGCAATTTGGACAGGATGATGGAGATTATGGTCGAAGGGCAAAACCTGATGGAGATTCCGGCCGAGGACCCTTGCTTCTTATAGCAGCCAATCAAATCCGGGTCGGGCACTACATCAATTTGTGTTGGAGAAGGACACGGCCGGCCTACTCCGACGCCTCGGTTGCCCCCTTTCCTCCACTTCCCCGTCTCCTTTCTGTCGACCCCCTCCTCCTTCCCTCGTGCGCCGCAGGAGGAGGGGAGCGCCGCGCCCCATCTCAGCCGCCTCCTGCCCGAGCAGAGAGCTCGCACTGCGCCCCACCGAAGGCCGGCCTTGACCCGGTGCGCCCAAACCAATCCACGAAGCAGGCAGCCACCGAGGAGCCCGAGCTCAGCTCGCACTGCGCCCCACCGAAGGCCGGCCTTAACCCGGTGCGCCCAAACCAATCCACGCAGCAGGCAGCCACCAAGGAGCCCGAGCTCCTCCCATGGACCCCAGCTGCAGCTCGCTATGAGCGCCACCCCTCCCCCTCCTCTGTTTTTCCTCTAACGGAGCTGCTATTTTTTTTGGATCATAATCCAATGAAGCCTGGGAGAAGCCCATCACCATATCGGCCCAGTATGGCTGGCGTACGAAGTAGGAGGGACAATGTAGCACAAAGTAGCGATTCGAGTCGTTTTCTATACCGATGGCAACATTAGTACCACCTCGTTTATATCGTTTTTATTACGATTTTGTCCATACAAATTGTAAAAGCGCATTATAACATGAGAAAAAAGCGTATTGTGACGGTGAACCCGACAAAGTCGATCCGTGCTTTATTATTAGAGATAGATTAGAGAGAGATGAAGCACGGATTGACTCCGTGGGTTCACCGTCACAATCCGCTTCCGCTCAGTCGATATACGCTTTTACGATTCGTATAGACAAAATCGTAATATAAACGAGGTGGTACTAATAGCATGTTCGTCCGTCCGTCCGACCCGGTTCGTTTTCCGTACGTTGTTGGTCGTAGGTTGCTCAGATGGACCTCTGCCTTGGCCCGCGTCGCTAAGATTTCTCTAATGGGCCACCAGCCACGTTTTGTAGTGTCCACGACTGGGATTCCCACTGGCCGGCACGCACGACACAGGAGGCGTCGGCGGCCTCAGCGCCCAGCGCTGGGGATGGCAGAGCAGGCGCCTAGCGCAGGGGATGGCAGAGCAGGGCGAGGCCCCGGCCAGCAGCGGCCCCAGCGGAAGGGGCTCGACTCCCGTCGGGCAGAGGCAGGTGCGACGGCGCTAGGCGGCGGTGACTGGGCGTTCGATGCGGCGGCTAGGCGCGGTAGCAGGCAGAGGTATGGCGCCGGCAACAGCTAGCAAAGCAGCCGCAACCAGCAGTAGGAGGTAGTGGTACCGAGCGGCAGCAGCACCTAGCGGCAGAAGTACTAAGCAGCAGCGGCGGAAGCGCAACAAGACGAAGCAATAGCAGCTAGCACAGCACGCACCAGCAGGGGTAAGGCCATGCGCGCCAAGCAGCTAGCAGCAGCGCTATCAGGGAGCGGCGGCAGCGGATGCTAGGAGGTTGCAGCGCAAGCGGGGGCGCCGCAGTGGGCGCGGGGAGTGGCGTGCGGTGGTGGGCGCAGCAGCAACGAGCCGCATAGGGCAGCAGCGGGTGCGGCGCTGGACAACCAACAGAGTATGTACGCTTCTGCTACAAAATCTAGTTTCGCTATCTAATAGTCCCGCCACGGTCCTTTTCTCTAAGTTTCACCCGTTTATATACGTTTACAAGTTACCTAGCAGCAAGCAGGGGCGGAGCCAGGATTTGAGCATGAGGGGGGCGAGAAGAAGCCAAAACCAACCAATCATATATAACATTGTAGAAGTCTATTGTACATATCAATGGAATCAAATTGCAAGTACATGTAGTTCACAATTTGGAATAAGATAACACTTTTGTTAGTTTATTTAAGTATAACTCTAGACCGCAAAACCTATTACCTATATATCAAACAAGTCAACAATACCATTCTCGAAACCTAACAAACCAAAAAAGAAAAAAATCTGATTGTCATCTTGATGTATAGTTGTTATACAAGTTTATGATTTGTAGTAACCAATGTAACAATAACATTACCTCGTAATTTGTGTAGTCTTATTATATGTTGGATATAACTTGAGATTTTGGTTTAACTCTGACCACATGAAGCATAAGACTATGGTATAGGACTTGATACTCACCAACAAGCGACAACTGCTTCATTGGGACGAGCTTGTGTCAACGGTTGACGCTAGCTATAGACTCAACGAACCGCCAAATCTTCCTTGACACAGCTGATGGCAATGCTCCAATGCCCTAGCGCATGCAGGCGGCGGCGATCTATCCCAGAAACGAAATCAAAAGAAATACTAACATTCAGAATAACGTTCTCATTCACAAAATAGAATTACTAATAGCTAATATCCACTATTGGTACTAGTACCTGCTTGTATCGAAAGGGTGGCCTCCCGGCGCCTAGCTGTAGATGGCGTCGTGGCGAGCGACGGCGGCGGCGGCAAGCGCCCTAGCAGCCAGATGCACGTACAGGGGATCAATAAATTGATCTGATCGATGGCACCTGGGCTCGGCAAAACAGTTACTACGTACATGGGGTATGGGGAAAGGCCGTGATGGCACATGGGCTACTGGGCTTAGTTTGTTGCGTACTAATTCCAGGATTGATCAAGCTGGGCTATCATTAATCAAGTGATTACTCGGCCATTAGCATCTCTAATTAGGCCTGGACTCCAATACACCAGTACGTATATATATTAGAAAACTTCAGGGAGGGCGAGTGGTTGGGGGGGGGGGGGGGTTCTAGCCCCTGCTCGCCCCCCGTCTCCGCCCCTGGCAGCAAGCCCCGAGAACCCAAAAAACAAAGAGAATGAAGGAACAAATCGAGAAAAGGTAAGGGAGGACGGAGATGTAACATATGCCTTGATTGTGGCTTAAATTTCAGATGGAGTAAGAAAAAGGAGGAGGAACATACATGCAATGGATGCGCGGACTGATTGTGGGCTCTAAATATATGTTGGATGCATGCATGACTGCTGATTGGCTGGTGACATGGTGGGTTCATTCTCATTAAATTGGGAAGGCTGGAACAAGAACTCTGCGTTGCATGCGAAGATTCGACACGCATTGTGGTAGAAGATGTCATTTTTCTTCTTCGTTCTTTTCATTCAACTCTTTCAATTCTTCCGGAGGCATTGTGTTGTTCCTCTCGTCAAGTATCGTTCCATCTTGTCGAGTTCATATTCTATTCCATTCCATGTTCAACCGGGAGGCTAACCCAATTCCTTCGTTATTATTTATTTTCTATCTTGTTCTAACCGGAGTGGTTTCAGAGTCGATCTTGTCCTTGAGCTTTTGATTCTCGTCATATTCGTCGTTTCTCTTTTCTACCCGAGTGCTCGCGACTTTGTTAATCTTCTCTCTTGCGTTCTTATTTCACATCATCCTCTTTTCTTCCGTCTCGCTCCTAAGATCTCGGGACGAGATCTTCTGTTAGTGAAGGAGAGTTGTGATGCCCCGAGTTCGATGCGCCAGGTGTCTTCCAGTTATTCGCCATCGTTGCCATGTCATCATGTGCATTTCCTCTGCATGTTTTTCAAAACATGCATCCGGTCTTTTTTCCCGTTGTCCGTTTCGAAATCCGACACTCTTACATGGACCCGCCGCACCTTCCAGATCTTGTTTCGTGAGCGGGAGAAAAAACGTTCTCAGAATGGGCCGAGAGTTGACGAGTGGTCTTGGTACATCACCAGTAGACTGACTGTCAAATTTCTTTCCATTTGGAGGTCGTTTGATGCCCCAATGGTTAACCGCGTTAACCGCCGGACCCATATCTCTTTGCAGCCCAGCACCCCTCCTCAACTGCCCACTAACCCATCTAAACCCCTTCCATGCTCTTCGCAGTTGGATCACGATCGTGTGGGCAAAAACCGCCCTCAATAGGCCTCTCCTAGCTCCCTCTACCTATAAATAAGCACCCTCCCTCCACAATTTGCAGGCAAACCCTAGCCCTCTTATTCCACCGTGCCGGACACGTCCGACCCCGCCGCCGGACGCGTCCACCACCGCCCCCGCACCAATCCCCGCGCGCCACATGGCTCCCCGCTCCTCCCCGCCGCCGCCGTCCGTGGAGCCCGCAGCCGGCCCGCCCCGGCCCGCCTCGCCCCTGCACCGCCCGCTCCTCGCCAGCGCCGCCGCCCGCCTCCAGCGCCGCCTCGCCGCCGCCTGTGCCAGCCGCCGCCGCCCCCCTTAGCCCGCGCTCCTCGCCGGACGCCGCACCTTGCCCGTCGCCGGTCTCGCCGTCCTCCTCCTCACCTCGCTGGAGCTCGCCGGACGTCGCGCCCATCCCGAACCCCTCCGTCCCGCTGCACGACCTCGTCCCATTTTCGCGAGGGTAAAATTCCACAAGTCCCTAGATTGTGTTAGCATGTGTGCATCTTTATCATATCATAACTTTGTGCATGTTGCTCCGATTTGAGTGTATGACATGTCAAAATATTCACCTCTTGATGCTCTTCATGATGGTTGCATTTGTATTCATATTACTGTTCATCTTGATGCCTTAATCCTGGTTGCAAAAGTGTTAAGTGATATTAACTATTGTAAACTGCTGTAACTTGCCTATTTGTCTTTTTCATAGCATTTTGTGTGATTATCTTTTGAGCATAGTGTCAACATGTTCTAGGAGCATGTGCATGCCATATTTATAGTGGTGCAATCCATGTATTTTTCTGTATCCTGTGGTGACTAGCACAAGCATGCAAAGTAGGGTACTTGCTGTTGCTGATTTCAGTGACTTGATGATTTCTGCTAAGTCTGAATCTGCTCCATTATGTTGCCATGTTAACTTGATGCTACAAGTGAATCCATGCATAATATGGTGATGTTCATTAGGGATGTTTTGTAGATCTTATTATGATCTATCAATCCATGCCCTTTTTTGCAATTATGGTCTGCTGTAGCTTATCATTACCATGCCCTAAAATTGCTAAATAATGTTTTCGTCAGCCTGTTATCAGTAAGTTCAGTTTTGCCATGTGAATGGCTAGTGTTCTATGCATCCTATGACCACGTTCTTGCCACGGGTAGCTGCAAAAATATGCCTTCTTGCTGTTGTTTGTATTCACATGCCATGATATGCTTTATGTTGACTTCACCTTCGGAGTAAGTCTGTGAATCTGTTATCATTTGCATTCTTATCATGATGTTTTGAGCATGTTCTAGTGGTTTCTAGAAGTAGCTCAGTGACCATGTTTTGTAACGCACTACCTGTAGATGCTTTCCTTGCCCTTTTATACCATGAAATATTCCTGTAGCATATCCTTTTTTTTGTCTCAAAGTATGCATCATGAATCTGTTTCCAGCCTACTTAGTAATCTTGTCTCAAAGTCTGAGAATCTGTTATGATTTGCTTACTTGTCTTCATGAATGTCATTGATCTAGAGGTTATATGGAGATATTTAGTAATCATGTTTTGCCATGTTTAACCTTTAATTTAATTCCATGCATTGGTTTGCTATGATCGTGCAATGTAGTATCATTGTTTCATCCCTCCAACATGTCAACATGTTCTTTCTGCTCACATGTATGCCCTGTTTTTCACTAAGTCTTAATCTGTGTTATAAAGTTGCTTTTTACATTGATCACATTGGTTTAACCCTGATGCCTATGAGACTTAACATTGGTGATATTTTAAGCATGTAATTTGTACTTTGAGTGCATATCAAGTTTGTATTCATATGTTTCCTGTAGCATATTGTTTCTTTGATTGCAAAGTGCTTAGTTGCTGACTTGGGCAAATTCTGTTGGAAACTTGTATTGAGTGTATGTGTTGAACCGTGGCTCCGTTTGGAGCATGCTCTACATGAAACTTGCTTGGCTTTGCATGTACTTTCAACATGCCATGTTGCATCCATGGTTTGGAGTGCTTGTGATTGTGTTTTGCTTGCTTTTCCATCAATACCATGTTTAACTTGTTTTGCTCATATCTTCTAGGCCGTAGCTTCGAATTAAATGAACTTTGTATGTAACTTGACAAGAAAGACGCATAGATCATCATGGTGCACTTTAACTTGCTGTTTAACAACTTCAATATAATGTGTTATTCAGATCTGGACCAATTTCGAATTTTGCATATGGGGACTTACCGGAATTATTGTATGTTGATTCCGGCCTCATTTAAACTTGCTTTGATGTGTTGTTCTTGTATGCCTCATTTGTTGCCATGAGTACCATCATGTAGCCTTGTCATGCATCATACTTGGATGAGCATCATGTCATGTTTATGTGTTCTGTGTTTACCATGTTGTTTGCTTCTTTCCGGTTGTGCTCCTTCTCGATAGTTCCTGTTTCATTGCGATCGTGAGCATTCGTTCGACTACGCCTGTTCGTCTTCTTCATGGACTCCTTCTTGTTCCTAACGGGATTTCAGGTAAGATGACCGTCACCTTGGATCTCACTACTATCATTGCTATGCTAGTTGTCTCGATGCTCGATGCTATCGCTATGCCGCGCTACCTACCACTTGTTTATCAAGCCTCCCAAATTGCCATGATAGCCTCTAACCTTTTTTCCACCATCCTAGCAAATCTTTGTTTGGCTATGTTACCGCTTTGCTCAGCCCCTCTTATAGTGTTGCTAGTTGCAGGTGCAGTTGCAGGTTGTTCCATGTTGGGACATGGATATCTTGGGATATCACAATATCTCTTATTTAACTAATGCATCTATATACTTGGTAAAGGGTGGAAGGCTCGGCCTTTTTCCTGGTGTTTTGTTCCACTCTTGCCGCCCTAGTTTCCGTCATACCGGTGTTATGTTCCTTGATTTTCTGTCCCTAACACGATGAGGGTTTATGGGCCCCTCTTGACAGTTCACTTTGAATAAAACTCTTCCAGCAAGGCCCAACATTGGTTTTACCATTTGCCTAATAACAACTAAAACTTGCATAGGGACCGGCTAGCACCCGAGGATTCTTAATCAAACCCCCGGGCCAAGGCTCCCCATGAGTGTTGCTCCAAAACAGAGTCGTGTGCGGCTTCCCCCGGGGCAACTCGGGTCTCAGTTGTTGTATGCTGTGCTCATCCGATCGTGGCCTTGCTGGTTTTGTTTTACCATTGTCGAAATGTCTTGTGCACACTACTAGGGAAAACCCTAGTAGTAGCGCTTGTTTTATAGCTAGCAGTAGCGCTTGTACGAGCGCTACCATTAAGGCGCTACAGCTAACTAGTAGCAGTAGCGCTAGGAAGGGAGCGCTCCTGCTATACCTAGTTAGCAGTAGTGCTTTCTTTGGGTCAGCGCTACTCCTAGTAGTAAGTAGCAGTAGTGTTTCTTCTGAAAAGCGCTGCTGCTGACTTTTCCTGTATTTTTAAAAATACAACTTATTTTCGTTGTGGTTTTATATACAGTACTTTCATCAATTGATTTTATGACCATGATTACTTATTATCTATAAAAGTGGGTGAAATGAACGTGGAGTAGATTCAAGTGGAGGCAACATGTGGTGCATGTCGAGAGTACTACTCTAATCCAAACTTGATCTAGTTTGGATTAGTAGTACTTTTGATGTGCATCACGTGTTGCCTCCACTTAAATCTAATCCATGTTCATTTCACCTACTGATATATATAATAACTCATCATGCTCATATAACAACTTAACATCATGCATCATCGATCATAATAATGAATAACTCATCATTGGTATCATAATAACAAGTCATACTCATCATCATCAATCACACAAGTTCTACTCGATACCACATCATCATCATAGTCATCTAACCAATCATACTTAGTTGTTCTTAGCACATGATCATGAGTATTATTAACTAGGACCTACTACCTTCTCTTAGGTAGAATAGCATAAAACAAGATAGGCCCTGACTCTTCATTATGGAGAATGGAGATTATCCTGTCTCCAATTCTTGCCTTTCGCACAATGTTGCTTCCAAGTACGTCCTTACGACTGTCCATACATTTTTCCATTCTTTGATTTTCATGTCTTCACTGGTTTTAGAAATGCGATATGGACATGTGTGATTCGTAGGATGACCTTGTTGTATGTTCAAAACATCAAGGCGGCCATTCTGATACATCAGATGAGGTACACAATCCTTCGGGGTTTTCTGTTGAAAAACATAGTAATAACTTCGTAGTTAGCAATGTAGTTAAGTTTTAAAAGAATTTATGCAAAAGATGTACGGATGTCGTAATAGTAAAAAATCTTACCATGGCATCTCCATGGATGTTATCGTAGTTCAACACGTGCACTAGTGGCACGTATTGACCATAATGTGGAGGAGTTTTATAATAGTTATTGTAATTCTCAAGATCAGTACAAAATGCGACGAGATGATTTTTCTCCTGATTAGTTAACTCAGAGCCATCGGTGTAGTAGGTTCCGTCTACCATCTTCCGCACATTGTTTGAAGAATGAAAATAAGCTGTCAATGGAAATAAGCTGTAAACTTTTTTTGAAATAAACAATATAAATTAGTTAATAACTATGTTTGAGAAACTCATATAGCGGTAGAATTGGAAGCGTATGAACAAGGACCCAAATTTCCATATTGTCTTGGTCGATGTCAGGATCACCAAGATCCATGGTGACAAGCATACCTCATAAAAAACCATACATCTTGCAAAGTGGTTCCCAATTTGTGCAACCAAAATGGGTTACGCTCTCAGAATTGTAAAGATTTACTTGGAAATCCATACCATGATGGGTCGTTAGGTGAATTTTCTTTGTTTCGAAATTTTCATGGTCTTCAAAATCCATCCTCTCCAAGACATAGCGTCTTGCATGGCATGGGATAAGCTACTCGAATTGTAAAAGATGAAAATTACTCGTTGAAATAGTTGAAGTCATCCTTAATTATGAAAAAAACACTTGTCGTCGTTGCGTACCGTTTCAACATCGAAGGTCTCCTGGAGCTTAATGCTGAAGCGCTGACCTTCGTCCAGGTGAGGCCTGTCGCATTGACACCGGTTGTCGTTGCACCAGTCGCACTCCCCCGGGAGACTTTCGTCGTCTGATAACGACATTTCCTAGGTTCATAATTCAAAGATTAAACTTGTACAATTCAATATATGTACTACAAAAACTAAACTAGATCATTATTATTCATCACGGGTTGACTATCGGTCTGCCGAGTCTTTTTCTTGAAAACTCTGCTCGCGTGGTGTATACATTCGACCGTTGGTGATGATCGCTCCTCCTTTCGTCCCCGAGTGCATTGCACCAAAATGTCTAGCACACGGGAATGAAGGAGAAGCGACCCCCACGACAACAGTTGGGATTTTTCGTCCTCTCATATGTGGTGGAGACTCTCACTCACTGATTCCTCTCTAACATTTGCGACCGTCGGTGATGGTCGTTACTCCTCCTTCCCCTAGTGCATAACAAAGGTCTAGCACCCGGAGAAGAAGGAGAAACGGCCCCCACGACAACAGTCGGGCTTCTTCGTCCTCTCTCATATATGGTGGATACACTCCCTCACTAAATTTTCCACCTTCGGTGATGGAGCCTCGACAGACTTAAAGTCAACCTGAAATGTCGTTTAATTATTTTTCTAGAAAATCCAGGCCACTCGATATTTCCTACATATTCTAGCACAGGTCATGCCAGAATTCACGGAAAAATCCGGCATGACCTTTGCTAAAAAAGGACATATCGAGCGCCTGAAATTTGCCGGAACGGAAATTAATCAAAACTCTGGCAAAACATAGGCCACTATAGGAGGTGTAACCTACAAACATGGCCGGCCACTTGGGCAAGCACATATCGTATTTGAGCAACACAAGATATACATGCTTATATCTACATCATGAGCATTCAAACTTGATGGAGTAGTTTTCCAATTTGAGCATTCAATAAGCAAAACCAAATCATAAAATAATTTAGTATTCAAATTAGCATTCATTCAATAAGCAAAACTAAATCATCTCTTTCGTCCGTACATCATCGAATATTATCACTAATAGATCTCGAATAGTATCATACATATAACATCACTAATACAGCTAAAACCCTAGCGAACAACGGGTATCGGCGCGGGCGGTGGACACTCAAAGAGAAGGAGCCCTCACAGGATCATAGCTCCAGTGAGATCCCTGAAGAACCTCCCAGGTATTGGAGAACCTGCCCTCCAACGCAACCATGTAGCGACGGACGTGCTCGTCCTCCTCGCTGACACGGTGACGTACCACCTCCGCGAGGTCCTCAAGCTTCTGCACCATCACTGGCCCACGCGATCGCTACAAAAGAAGGTTCGGGTCAACGACGTGCTGGCTCCTTACCAAGCTGCGCCCCCCCCGAAGGTAGCACCTCCCAATACCAGCCCGGCGGAGCCCAGTCCCGGACATGGCTCCACACCAAGCCCAGGCCTCCTCCGCCGAGTCGACGACGAGGATGCGGGATAGGCATCATCGACGCCGATGCGGGAATAATTGCTTTAACTAAAAAAATAACAACCAAATGTGACACCTAAAACACCTAAATTCTATTAACTACACCTAATTAAAAACCTACATTTTGAACATGATTCGATCATAACTAGGGTTCATACTACATTATTCTAAGATTAAACACCTAAAATACCTAAATTATATTAACAACATGGGGTGGCTGGTCTCACCTCGATCGAGGTCGGAGGAGCTCGGTGACGAGGACGACGTCGGGGATGATCCAGGGGCTCCTTGATTTCTGCAAAAAAAAAATATAAACAAAAACATTATTATCGTCATCTTAGGACTTAGTGAAACTCCATAAGCTACATTAAATTATTCTATTCAAATTTACTTATTCAAATTTTCTAAAAAATTTCTATTCTATTGAAAAGACCTACATCTACTTTTTTTCAATTTCATATTTTATTCTATTCAAATTTACTTATTCAAAATTCCTAAAAATTTCCTATTCTATTCAAAAGACCTACATTTACTTATTTTCTTCAATTTCATATTTTATTCTCTTCAAATTTTCTAAAAAATTCCTATTCTATTCAAAAGACCTA
The DNA here is from genome assembly GCF_018294505.1 of Triticum aestivum. Lineage (NCBI taxonomy): Eukaryota > Viridiplantae > Streptophyta > Magnoliopsida > Poales > Poaceae > Triticum > Triticum aestivum. Next base: position 7,541,864 of record NC_057796.1, read on the forward strand.
CATTTACTTATTTTTTCAATTTCATATTTTATTCTATTCAAATTTACTTATTCAAAATTTCTAAAAATTTCCTATTCTATTAAAAAGACCTACATTTACTTATTCTTTTCGAATTACTTATTCAAATTTTCTAAAAATAAAATATACTAAAAACCTACATTTACTAAAAAGAAAAACCTACATTTAACAAAAACTAAAACCTATTTACAGAGGGGGGATGAGGAGGTGGGAGGAGGCCAGGAGGAGGAGGAGGAAGGAGGAGGAGGAGGAGGAAGGAGGAGGAGGAGGAGGGAGGAGGAGGAGGGGAAGGAGGAGAGAGCAGGAGAGGGGGGAGGAGGATCGGAGGGGGCCGCCGGCGGAGAGGGAGGAGAGAGGAGGGCCATGGGAGGAGGGAGAGAGGAGGAGGAGGGAGGGAGGGGAGGGCGGCGAGAGGAGGAGGGAGGGAGGGAGGCAGATACCTTGGGGGAGTCGGCGGCGACGGCAGGCGACGTGCGGCGAGTGAGTGTGTCAGGGAGAGTGAGGGACGCGCGCGAGGTGTATAAGATGAGCGTAGTAGTAGCGCTCTTTAGAAACAACCGCTACTGCTATTTAGCAGTAGCGCTCGACAGAGGACAGTGCTATTGCTATGTACAATAGCAGTAGCACTTTTTAATTAAGAGCGCTACTAGTATACCTACACTGCCATGCAAACCGTTGGCAACTATAGTAGTAGCGTTTTTTATAAAAAACACTACTGCTAGATGGATATTAGCAGCGCTCTTCGGTGACAAGCGCTACCGTTCTTTAGCAACAGCGCTTTCTTATAAAAAGCGCTACTACTAAGCCCCTGTGTATAAGCATTTCCCTAGTAGTGGCACTGGGATCCCGAGTCTGATCGGATGTCCTACGATGGAGGATTGTCTCCACGGATCATGAGCTTCTCATGGGCTAAGTTGGGACACCCCCACAGGGTTTAAACTTTCGAGAGCCATGCTCGCGGTTATGTGGCTGACGGGAATCTTTAATATCCGTTTGTAGAGAACTTGACACCAGACTTGAAATAAAATACACCAACCGTGTGCGTAACCGTGACTGTCTCTTTTTGAGTGAGTTCGAGAAGAGAACACGGTGGGGTTATGTTCGTAAGTAGTTCAGGATCACTTATTGATCTTTACTAGTTTGCGACCGTTTGTGTAGTATCTCATCTTACTCTTGTACTCCTAAGTTAGCCACCCTACAATGCTTAGTCGCTTGCTGCAACCTAACCACTTATCCATTCCATACCCATTAAGCTTTGCTAGTCTTGATACCCATGGTAATGGGATTGCTGAATCCTCGTGGCTCACAGATTACTACAACAACAGTTGCAGGTACAGGTAATGCGATGATCGTGACGTGAGAGCGATGTTTACTTGCTTTGGAGTTCTTCTTCTGCTTCTCCTTTGTTTAGGGGATAGGTTCCTAGTTGGCGGCCCGGGCTAGCAGGGTGGATGTCGTTTGAGTTTCTGTTTCTGCTTCATCCGTAGCCGGATGTTGTTCTCAAGTATGATGTTTGATGTATTCTTGTGGCATTTGTATGCCCTATGTATGTATCCCCAACTATTATGTAATGGTACGATGTAATGATATCAACCTTTCAAAAGCGTTTCGACTAGCAGGGTGGGACCTTCGAGTTCCTCTCGGATAGGATCACATATTGGGCAGTTAAAATTCACAAATGGGTCCTGCCAGCTTTAAGGAGCCCACTTAAAAAGAACGAATTCGTAGTTAGAAATCGGCACAGTTATGTGACGCCCCCGATTCAATCGTACACTAATCATGCACGCAAATGTGTACGATCAAGATCAGGGACTCACGGGAAGATATCACAACACAACTCTACAACATAAATAAGTCATACAAGCATCATAATACAAGCCAGGGGCCTCGAGGGCTCGAATACAAGTGCTCCATCATAGACGAGTCAGCGGAAGCAACACTATCTGAGTACAGACATAAGTTAAACAAGTTTGCCATAAGAAGGCTAGCACAAAAGTAGCAACGATCGAAAAGGCAAGGCCTCCTGCCTGGGACCTCCTAACTACTCCTCGAAGCCGAACTCCATGTAGAATCATCCTCGGGATCTCTAGCTCCTAGACTCCAGCATCTGGTTGCGACAACCAGGTAGAATGGAAAGGGGGGAAAGAGGGAGAAAAGCAACCATGAGTACTCATCCAAAGTACTCGCAAGCAAGGAGCTACACTACATATGCATGGGTATATGTGTAAAGGGCCATATCGGTGGACTGAACTGCAGAATGCCAGAATAATAGGGGGATAGCTAATCCTGTCGAAGACTACGCTTCTGGCAGCGTCCATCTTGCAGCATGTAGAAGAGAGTAGATTGAAGTCCTCCAAGTAGCATCGTATAGCATAATCCTACCCGGCGATCCCCTCCTCGTCGCCCTATTAGAGAGCGATCACCGGGTTGTATTTGGCACTTGGAAGGGTGTGTTTTATTAAGTATCCGGTTCTAGTTGTCATAAGGTCACGGTACAACTCCGGGTCGTCCTTTTACCGAGGGACACGGCTATTCGAATAGATAAACTTCCCTCCAGGGGTGCACCACTTAACCCAACACGCTCGATCCCATGTGGCCGGACACACTTTTCTGGGTCATGCCCGGCCGCGGAAGATCAACACGTCGCAGCCCCACCTAGGCTCAACACAGAGGTCAGCACGCCGGTCTAAATCCTATGCGCGCAGGGGTCTGGGCCCATCGCCCATTGCACACCAGCACGTTGCGTACGCGGCCGGAAGCAGACCTAGCCTACCAGGCGTTCCAGTCCAATCCGGCGCGCGCCGCTCCGTCGCTGACGTCAAGAAGAGCTTCGGCTGATACCACGACATCGAGTGCCCATAACTGTTCCCGCGTAGTTGGTTAGTGCGTATAGACCAAATGGCCAAACTCAGATCAAATACCAAGATCTCGTTAAGCGTGTTAAGTATCCGCAAACGCCGACCAGGGCCAGGCCCACCTCTCTCCTAGGTGGTCTCAACCTGCCCTGTCGCTCCGCCACAAAGTAACAGTCGGGGGCCGTCAGGAACCCAGACCCACCTCTACCGGGATGGAGCCACCTGTCCTTTGAGCCCCCTCATCAGAATCACTTGCGGGGGCTCGACGAGCCGACCCGACTTTAGTCACCACATGTGTCATGTATATAAAGTATATAGTATATACCCATGATCAGCTCCCGAAGTGATCACGACCCAGTAGTATAGCATGGCAGACGGACAAGAGTGTAGGGCCACTAATGGAACACTAGCATCCTATACTAAGCAGTAGGATAGCAGGTAAGGGTAACAACTGTAGCAACAATGACAGGCTATGCATCAGGATAGGATTAATGGAAAGCAGTAACATGCCACACTACTCTAATGCAAGCAGTATAGAGAAGAATAGGCGATATCTGGTGATCAAGGGGGGGGGGGGCTTGCCTGGTTGTTCTGCAAGGAGGGGTCGTCAACAACGTAGTCAGACGAGGCACCAGCAGCGACGTCGGTCTCATAGTCTACTGGAGAGAAGAGGGGGAAGAAACAGTAAATACGGAGCAAACAAAGCATCACAAAACATAATGAGGTAATACGCGGTGCTAGGTATGCCCTAACGCGGTATTAGGTGATACCGGCGAAGGGGGGAGACATCCGGGAAAGTATTCCCGGTGTTTCGCCTTTTCACGCAGATGAACCGGAGGGGGAAAGTTGCGTGTTCGCTATGCTAGGGATGTGTGGCGGACAAACGGGCTGCGTATCCGGATTCGTCTCGTCGTTCTGAGCAACTTTCATGTACAAAGTATTTTCATCCGAGTTATGGATTATTTTATATGATTTTTATAAGTTTAAATGATTTTCTAAATTTCCAGGATTTATTTTAATTCAAAAATAAAAGAGAAACTGCTAAATGTACCCAGCCCTGTGTACACAGCAGTTTACACAGGGGCTGGCATGTGGGCCAGGGGGACCCAGTTGACCAGTCAATGTTTGACTGGTCAAAAGGGGGTGGGGCCCCCGTTTCATTGACAGATTAGGCTAAACAGGGTTTAATTAAGTTAACTAGTGATTATGTTATACTAATTATGATTAATTAAGTTAATTAATTAATATTTTTATTATTGTTATTATATTTTTTTAATTCTTTTTTTATTAAAAACGTTCTGGGCAGTGGGCCCCGTTTGGCAGTGGCCCAGAGGCCTATGCGGGTTTGGTCCAGCGGGTGCGGGCGCTACGGGTGCGTGGGCGCTGCGGGCGCCCGCTAACGGGCGGAGGCCACGACCCAGCGCAGCAGGGCGCCGGCGGCCACTGCGCTGGTCAGGGGAGACCCAGGCCGCAGCGGCCGGAGCGGCCGGAGACGGGGCGTCGACGGAGGGGGGGTGGCCGCGGGCTCGGCTGGGCGAAGCGGGGGGGGGGGGGGAAGCGGGCGACGAGCGGACAGCGGCGAACGGGGGGGAGAGTAGGCGGGCGCGTGCAGATAAGGGCGCGGTCGCCACGGGCGCTGGGCACTAGCGAGGCGCCGGTGCGGGCGCAGCCTCGAGCGGCGCAGCGAGTGCTGGTCGGACGCAGGCGCTGCCGCACGTCGACTGGTGGCGGTGGCTTGGCCAGGGACGGCCAGAGTCGACGGCGGGGATGGACGAGGCGGTGGCCGAAGCTCGGACACGGACAGTCATGGCCACGACGCGGTGAGCGCGGTGATCGCGGGCGGGGGACGACGAGCAGGAACAGGGGAAGGAGAGGAGGGGCGCGGCTCACGGCGGGGAGTAGGGACGGGGCAGTGAGGGTCGGGGTGGTCGACGGGGACGACGCCGTGGAGTGGGAGGCAGGCCGGCGGGGTAGGCGACGAGGTGAAGGCAGCGGCATCACGGCGAGGCGGCACCGGGCGGCGTCGGCGGCCTCCTCCTCTCGACCCCGATCCAATCGGGAGAGAGAGGGGGGAAGATATTTCGGGGGGGTGTGGGGGTGTCGGTGGGTGAGTGGGGGAGTAGGGGAGGTTATGGGGTGCGGGGTGGGCCGGCCAGGTGGGTTGGCCTGGTGGCCCAGTGGCCAGCTGGGCCGAGGCCCAGCGGGGTAGGGGGGGTCTTTTCCTTTATTTCTTTTTTTTGTTTCCTTTTCTTCTTTTTATTTTTATTTTTCTGTTCTGTTTTATTTTAGATAGACATTGTTTTTAGCTTAGAAAAAAATGATAACAACTCCTAAATTGATGTTTGAGAACCACCCACTGCCATAAATGTTTTACCCCGAAATAACTTAGTTTAGAATTTTATTAATCGAAAAAGGTATTCACTTAATTGTTTTGCTGCAATTCTGATCACGTTAGAGTAATTAATTATTTTATAAAAATGTTGTTTCTCCACCCATACTATCGATGATTTAATTGTCACAATAAGAACATTTTAGTTTTGAGAATTGAAAACTTTTATTGTTTGACTTTAATTCAAATTTGAATTTGGATCGGTTCTGAACTAACACGAGATTAGCAATAGTAATCGTGGTGACGTGGCATGATACCAGAGGGTTACTGTAGCTTGATTACCCGGGCGTCACAATTCTCCTCCACTACAAGAAATCTCGTCCCGAGATTTAAGAGGGGAGGTAAGGGGGAAGGGATTTGGTTACGAAATTCTAACGAGTCTTCTCGGTCTTAGTTTCTCTTCTCGAAGAGGTCGATCCATTACATTGACGTCTTCATTTCTCTGCTTCAGGTCATCTTAATGAAGTCGGCATCCTTTCTTCGGGAACTCCATCGTACTTACGAAAGAATAAAGGATGGGCATTCCAGGAGAACAGACCTCTACAAAGTCGACTATCTGGTCGATAACATCGAGGAAGGTGGCGGAAGTAACTCTCGAACTGGAACTTTAAGAAAATATCGAGAGCAAGGTAAGCAGGTACCATGAGAAGTTTCAAGCGGGTAGGCAATCATTCGATGCCTGAAACAAAGTGTAAAAGGGGTCCAGAGCAATGGGAATAAGTCTTGTGTCTGATACCAGAATTGATGATCCCACGGGAGGTGGCTCATGAATTATATAAGAGGCCACGGGCGAGGAACATCCTTGGGAACAGGGGGTGTATAGGAGAGTCAGGTTTCGATCATGTGGAACTGTGGGTTATGGGCCCACCATGTGGATTAAAAGTAGGAGGAACGGTGACATCTTGCACGGTCACGATAGCAAGACATGTCAGAGGGTAGCCTGTCGATTATGTCGTCAACAACGTCGGTACCAAGGGCAAGGGACGAAGAGAACCATTTTCCTGCTCGTTGAAATGAGGCGGACCAGTAGGAAAAGTTCTCGTCTATCGGCGACCGAAATGTCATCAACAAAAGTAACGGGGCCTTACTGACTGGGTTGTACGCCGAGGTGTTTGCACAAGCAGGGAATTAATAGTGCTTAGATCATAAAGATCACCAGAAACGTTAAACCAACCAATGGAAAGGAAAATATGATTATCAGATTAAACAGAACAATGGAAAGGAAAATGTGTTTAAACACATATTTCAGGGGTATATCCTTCCCAAGGACAATGGTTAGAAGAGAACCATTTAGGTTAGGGAAGAGGAAGTTCATGACATTACCCAAACAACGGTGTTTGAATAATTGATAACGAAAATTTAGCATTGTGCTTCAAATGTTTTTATTGAAGATCGGAGTACCACAGACATGCTTCGAGATAGCATTGACATGGTCATTAGGTAAGGTCAGGCAATGGATACACAAAGGATCCATCAGGAACAACTTATAAAGTAAGTCTTACCATTTCCTCATGGAAGAATAGCTGACCTTGCTAAAAAGGAAAACTTATAACAATAGGTCCTCCGGCCAGGTGTGTTAGGCATGACATCACCTTACCGGGTCATAAATAGACCAATGTTATAACTCTTGGAAATATGTTCCAACCATCATATCTGACCGAGATTCAGATCTGATTGGTGTCAGGATAACTCAGACTCAGGATGCCTGAGAAGAAAGGTGCAACACAAATTGTCGAAACGACATCGAAGATTCTCGGGAGATGAACTATGGAAGCGAGTTCCGAACAAGGGTTCATCATTAAATCAAGGAGAGGTGAGGAGGTGACTGATTGACTCAGCGACAATCCATTGACATTTCCAAAAAGGATGGATTTCCACAACTATGTGAACAAGGAGATAACATTAGCCAGATCAAATGACTTAATGATGTATGCTGGAGGAAAACATACACAATTAAACATGGTTTGAAAGGTGCATTTGAAATAAGGGTTGGGTTGCACGCCCAACGTCGGAATGGCGATTGAGCAACCAACACACTAAATTGGAATAATTGTCCATTAACTCTGAAGCAATAGGGCTGCCAGTGATAATAAATTCGCACAACAGAGTTCACTCAACACGGGGACCAAGAAGGGAATGGTGATGGCGAGAAGCATCACTATACCAAGAATACTTAAGAGGTGGAGCAATCCTCACAACATTCTTGATATAGAAGACAGTAATACTACAAGGTAGAACATAACCTAAGCTAGATAGCAAGGATATCAAGGTACAACACAAAACATGAACAAGTTTGTGTTGGGAGAAGGTAAGAATGTTGTCGATGATTACACAAATCCTCGAGGAGCAAGGATGGTATTTCCCATCAAGAATTCGATAGATATCTTGGAAGACCTCAGAATGTTGATGATGATCACGACACATTTGTCGAGAGGTTCCACGAAGAAGCAATCGAACAGCGACTGCATCAAGCAAAGGGACGGTTGTAGCGAAAGATATTGGATCCACGGATACAACACCAACTCGGGATCAAGCTTGTAGTTTGAGGTGGAACGATAAGATGAGGAAATCGACGTAAGCTTAGCTCATCATCGGAAGTTGTGCTCCGGGATTAAGGACCAGGTAGCACAGTTAAAATCAGCACGATAATGATATAGCCGACTAGGCTAGGAATGTCTTGAAGGATTATTAAACTCATAAGCAACAAAAATTACATAGAGTTATTGAATCGGAGTGCGGAATTGATTCACTTATCGGTGTCCTTGAGGGGTTCTAACAACTCAGAACCCGTTGGAAAAATGGAATCGGCAAGAATATTAGTTGATGAAGAACTCATAAGAAGTTAAGTAGTTCCTTGGCATTCTCGATATACCAGGGGAGTAATACTCGACGACAGACCAAAGTAGAGGTTGGACGAGGGTATTGCTCTGCAAAGGACAAGTGCTTAAACTTGCACGAGAAATGGTATTTAAAGGAGAACATGGTCAGAACCACGATTGAAAAAGGCCAGATCCCAGATATAAGATGAACTTATACCCAGGGCATAATTAATTTAAGAGAAGCTCTAATGATAAGATCTACATCGTGTCCATGGGCATGAACACAAAGTTCAAGGTCGACTCCCACTTCTCCAATGCATAACCTTCCATTCACTTCTCGCATTCGATGAAGTTGTATGGTAGAAAATTATCTGGTAAAATACCAGAAGGGTATGGCTTGTGAAAACCTTCGGGTTCATACGGTTTTAGGGAAGGTATAGGTTCAATCCATCGGGGCATCTTAGAAACATATACCTCAAACTTCAAGAGTAAAATCACCAGCTCAAAAGTAGAGTATGGTTATCAAGCAGAGGATACAAATTACCAAAGGCATTATATATCCATGGAAATGATCACAAGGTTATTGAATATGAAGGACACTGTCAGATAATAACCCAACAAGGGGTCTTGTGGTCTACAACGGAGCTGATGCGAGTATCGGTACTCTATCAGAGGAAGAAGGAACGAAAGGGCATCGGACTATAAAAACAACTGAGTAATTCAAAGCTCAAATGCAAAGGAATTATCATTTCCAAATCAAGGGATCAGAAGCAATGCTCTGATTAGGGATGGATAAGTTGAATAGCCTTAGGGGTACAATCGACGACAATTTGATGAGTTGAGAACCAGCTCCTGTTCAAAATGACATCTGAGCCGGAAGGGTGAATTCTAGGATTCGACTGAGGAATGCGAGCATCCTCAACATATTGAATCAACGGACTTAAAATGATAAAGACAAGGGATGCCAATAAGATTACGAGACTTATGGGATTAACCATAATGCAAGCAAGCAAGAATTTCAAGAGCAACAGGCTGCTCAGGATTTTCGAAAGATCGAATGGTATTTTGAACACTTTTGTGAAATACTTGAATCAACTGAGGGTGAGTGGATACTCGGTAAGTGCGAGAATTATCCGTAGGGGTATTCAGGTGACAAAGAATAGCAAGGCAGTAAGCTCAAAGGATTCTGGGAACAACAGAGAGAATTTCGGGGTATCTTGTAATAACAAGATCAACTGGGAAACATTGTATGAATGGCGAGTATACGTGGTTATCCATAGGAGTTTATTGATGAAAGGGAATTGCAAAAGCGATGAACACAAGTTCTCGAGTTATCAGCGGAGAGTATCTTCAGGGTCTTCACGTGCAGCAGACGATCATCAGTAATAAGGGGCTCTCCGGGTGAAAGTGATAACGAGATCCTAATGTTAGATTTAGCAAAATTCACTTAACCCGAATAGAAGAGAGATCAGAGTCCCAGGGTATAGACAAGGAGTAAAAGATCCTAATACCACCCAATGGCGACGTGGGCCCGTAAGCCACACAGCCATGTTAGTAAAACAGTTTTCATTGGCTAGACTCAACTTCGGCCAAGGAGTGTGGAAGGGCGATTCCTACAGGCAGTAGGCTCTGATACCAACTTGTGACGCCCCCGATTCAATCATACACTAATCATGCACGCAAATGTGTATGATCAAGATCAGGGACTCACGGGAAGATATCACAACACAACTCTACAACATAAATAAGTCATACAAGCATCATAATACAAGCCAGGGGCCTCGAGGGCTCGAATACAAGTGCTCGATCATAGATGAGTCAGCGGAAGCAACAATATCTGAGTACAGACATAAGTTAAACAAGTTTGCCTTAAGAAGGCTAGCACAAAAGTAGCAATGATCGAAAAGGCAAGGCCTCCTGCCTGGGACCTCCTAACTACTCCTCGAAGCCGAACTCCATGTAGAATCATCCTCGGGATCTCTAGCTCCTAGACTCCAGCATCTGGTTGCGACAACCAGGTAGAATGGAAAGGGGGAAAAGAGGGAGAAAAGCAACCGTGAGTACTCATCCAAAGTACTCGCAAGCAAGGAGCTACACTACATATGCATGGGTATATGTGTAAAGGGCCATATCATTGGACTGAACTGCAGAATGCCAGAATAAGAGGGGGATAGCTAATTCTGTGGAAGACTACGCTTCTGGCAGCCTCCATCTTGCAGCATGTAGAAGAGAGTAGATTGAAGTCCTCCAAGTAGCATCGTATAGCATAATCCTACCCGGCGATCCCCTCCTCGTCGCCCTGTTAGAGAGCGATCACCGGGTTGTATCTGGCACTTGGAAGGGTGTGTTTTATTAAGTATCCGGTTCTAGTTGTCATAAGGTCAAGGTACAACTCCGGGTCGTCCTTTTACTGAGGGACACGGCTATTCGAATAGATAAACTTCCCTGTAGGGGTGCACCACATAACCCAACACGCTCGATCCCATTTGGCCGGACACACTTTTCTGGGTCATGCCCGGCCGCGGAAGATCAACATGTCGCAGCCCCACCTAGGCTCAACAGAGAGGTCAGCACGCCGGTCTAAATCCTATGCGCGCAGGGGTGTGGGCCCATCGCCCATTGCACACCTGCACGTTGCGTACGCGGCCGGAAGCAGACCTAGCCTAGCAGGCGTTCCAGTCCAATCTGGCGCGCGCCGCTTCGTCGCTAACATCAAGAAGAGCTTCAGCTGATACCACGATGTCGAGTGCCCATAACTGTTCCCGCGTAGTTGGTTAGTGCGTATAGACCAAATGGCCAGACTCAGATCAAATACCAAGATCTCATTAAGCGTGTTAAGTATCCGCGAACGCCGACCAGGGCCAGGCCCACCTCTCTCCTAGGCGGTCTCAACCTGCCCTGTCGCTCCGCCACAAAAAAAACAAATTCAGTGCTTCAAAATGCGTTTGAAAGTAGCTTTTTCAGAGTACTGTTTTTGTTTTTTTTGCCACGCCTTCTAGGAATGTGATTTTATGACGAATTTTTGCAGGCACTTAGAACTTTTGTCAATGTTTCTCTTTTTGATTTTTTTTCGATTTTACTGTTCACCCGAGCTCATTTGAGCTCGGGTGCAGATTAGCCGCGTCCGCCTTAGGGATATCATTACTAAACTTGATGACAATAGGAGTATGATCATATGATACTGTGGGTAATGGTAGAGCCATAGTACTTGGAAATGATATGGTCTAGTTGGAGGAGGTAAATATCTAGTCTAGTTATTCCAATAATATATTGTCCTGCATGTTGCTCCAAGTGTAGCTTGTGGATTTGTGAGGGATCTCCATAAGATCAAGTGATTGAATAGCATTGTTGAATATTAAGATATTATTAACATATTATTGATATACGATACTACATCAAATCTCCACTAATTAACATTGTAATTATCACCTAACAAAGGAAATTGCTACACCAAATTGCTCCCATCCAACGCTTAAAGGTACTTCTAAATATTTGTACATGCACATAATGACTTGAAATTTCTATAAAAAAAAATTTCATAGTGTGTAGTTCTAAAGCTTATAATTTTTTTGTTAATTCAAACGCTAGTGTTCTAAGTACTCCTTATCTAAACAAACTTAATCATATGAACCAAGCAAAAACTAGTTTGAATTTTGAGTACCTTGAAAAGGTTAGAGCTCGGATTCCAATTTAGATAAACCTTAACAGCAAGTTAATTACTATACTACTTGTTTTCACTTTTCCTCTATTTCTCTCTTTCACCACCGACAGGTAGGACCCGCATAGGTAGAGAGAAAGTGAGCTGGACTGTTTGACCAAACAACTAGATGGAATATGAAGCTATGCGATATGGCAGCGACCGTATAATTACTGCAACAGATTTGCTATTTCACATCTAGACGTGAAATAGTTATCACACATCTAACTTTCTAACCACATGATTTATACATCAAGATTCGTATTTTTTGTCTTTTTTGTCATTTAGTGTTTTTCCTGTACGTGCGTCGCTTGCACAAGTGGCAGGTCGTAGCGTTTAGGCCAGAAGCTTGTGAATACAGGTTTTTTCACAGCATCGTGTGTTTGCCTCCGTGTAGGCTGCGGCCAGAAGCGATTTTTTTATTTTCTCTTTTGACTTTATCCTTTTTCTTCTTTTGTTCATTTATTTGTTTCAGTCCATAAACTTTTAAAATTCACGTTTTTATTTTCTTTTTCTTTTTTCTTTAAAATTCATGATTTTTCCCCATATTTGTTAGTTGATTGTCTACTACCAAACAGGGGTTGTCTTTTTTACTTCCCGGTTGCAAGTCCACTCTTAGCTTGTAACGGTGGCCTGGCTTTTTTTTGTCCCAGTTACAATCTCACCCTCTGAGTCTTGACATTTTTTTGTCTCGGTTGCATGTCCATCCTTGACTCGCAATTGGGCTAATTTTTTTGTCTCAGTTGCAATCCCACCCTCGACACAACTAGGTCTTGACATTTTTTTGTCTCAGTCGCATGTCCACCCTCGACTCGCAATTGGGGCCCAATTTTTTTTGTCACGGTTGCAATCCCATCCTCGACTCGCAACTGGGTCTTGACATTTTTTGTCTCAGTTACAAGTCCACCCTCGACTCGTAACTGGGGCCCAAACTCTTTTTGTCCTAATTGCAAGTCCACCCTCGACTCGCAACTGAGCATCGACAGTTTTTGTCTCAGTTGCAAGTTCATCCTCGACTCGCAACTAGGGCCCAAACTGTTTTTGTCCCAGTTGCAAGTCCACCCTTAACTCGCAATTGAGGCCTAACATTTTTGTCCCGGTTGCAACTTGACCCTCGAGTCGCAACTGGAACCCGATCTTTTTTTTTCCTAATTGAGAGTCCACCTTCGACTTATAACCGGGGCCCGACTTTTTTTTCCTAATTGCAAGTCCACCTTTCAACTAATAACCGGGCCCTACTTTCTTTTGACCCAATTGCAAGTCCAAATGAACTCGCAACTGGGTTCGACTCTTTTTTTTATCTCAGTTGCAAATCCATAATCGACTCGCAACAGGGTTAAACTTTTATTTGTCTTAGTTGCAAGTCCACTATTGACATGCAACTCGACCCTTGATCTTTTTTTGCCGCAGTTGCACATCAAACAACAGCTCGTAACTAGGGTCCCACCCTTTTTGTTCGTCCTAGTTGCAAGTCCATCATTGACATGCAACTAGTTTGTTCATCCTTTTTTTGCCCCAATGTACTTTCTTAAAATTCGCGAACATTTTTCAAATTGGTGTTTTTAATTCATGGACATTTTGGAGAAGCTAAAAATTTAACAAATCATGAACATCTTTTCTAATCTTTTTTTTAATACATGAACATTTATAAGTTGTCAAAGAATTTTCAAATTTATGAACATTTTTTATCATGAATAATTTTTAAATTCACAATTACTTTTTGATTCATATTTCTTTTAAATTGTTTTTTAAATTCTCAAACATTTCTAATTTTTTTAAAAAAAATTCAAAAAAATCACATTCGTAAATGGGGTAGCTTAGCTAAAGGGCATTCACCTAGAGGCAAGCTATATGATACTCGAGAAAAGACCTAGAGGATGCATGCCAGGCTGGAGCGTGCATGATGCATGCGTGCACCACGTTGCTTGGAAACTTGTGTTAATCAAGTTTAGCCCAGAATATGAACCCCGCTTAGCTTGGGTGTCTAGCGATGGTACTGGTCAGCCAGCCAGTGTGTGTTATCGATACCCAGCGAGGCAGCAAGAGGAATAAATGGATTATTTCTTCCCTATCGTAAAACTTTTTTTATAGTACTAGTATAGAAAAAGCCCAGCCCAACCAAGAAACAACAACAAACAACGATGACAAATAAAAAGACATGAAAAAATAAAGACCACGATGCCGGAAATTGAAACCAGATTTAGAAACACATGACATCATGTTAGATGTGAGATAATATCTCACATCTAGATGTGACATAGTCAAACCCTTACTGCAACGTGTATATAGTGAATGTATTGACCGTATTCGTTAGTACAGTGACCAAAGTAAGTGTACACGACAAGTTCAATGACCAGCGGTCCATTTTTACTCATTTAATAAAGATGCTCTCTGTCTAATCTCGCTAATGATAGCTCCATAGTTACCTCTACTATTCCTTCCTATGTCATTGATAACCTGTTTAGAGTCCAATGCAATAACCACATTGTGGATCATCAAATCCTCGACCAAAGAAAGGCCCTCCCGACACGCGATGCCTCAAGCGTAGCCAGATCCGTCATTCCATTTACCACCAACGATGAGCTTCCCATATAATTTCTTGAAATATCACGGCAGACTGCTGCTGCAGCCCCTCTTTCCAGTGACCGCGCCAAGGCAGCATCTACATGTATCTTGGTGAAGCCTCGAGGAGGAGCTTTCGGTTTTGCCGTTGCTGCAGTGCGTGCGGCTGGGGCCCTGTTGAGACTTACTGGAAGAACCTCAAGGTCAGCAATGAAACGACATATGAATTGATGTGTCCCTGATGAGCTTTGATATACTACCTCATGTATGGCCTTTCTTCTTGCCCATCAAATTGCCGACAATGTCATTGCAAGCCTTGTGAAAGCAGGATGAGATAACAGATCAATCATATTGAAAATCCACTGCTTCGCATCTGCCTAGATTGTCTCACATAAATGTTCGGCTAAATCTCCATCAACTAGGGCCCAAGCATATCTCACCATTGTGCATTCTAGTAGAGAGTGGCGCCACGAGTCTTGTGCTCCACATAACCCACATGAACTTGTTGTGGACATCTTCCTATGTGCTCGAACGTCTTCGGTTGGTGAAGATTGTTTTGCTAGACGCCACAAGAACATCCGGATTTTACTTGGAACCGTTGTTCTCCACAAGAGCTTCCATGGATTTGCATCGCGGTCCATGCTTGATGATCATGCCGTCCCATCCAGCCATGCATCTCTTCTTTCGTGTCCACTAACATATTAAAGCTGACCAAACAAAACATCTTCCACTCTTATCAAAATTCCATGCGGAGGTAACCCGGGTATCAACTGTGCACAAAGGCATATGTAAAATCGCCGGTATATCAATTGGAAGGCAAACCTCCTGTAGTCATGGCAGGTATATGAAGTGGAAGGCTACGATCAGGTGGTGCACGACGTGGACCTCCAGAAGCTCCTGGTGAGATTCGGTGAGGACAGGGTGGATCTCGTCGACGCTGATGGGCCCACCCACTACGGCGCATTCGATGTGACTTTCATGGCTTGCCTGCCCAATATGGTCGTCATGGCCACATCTGACGAGGCCGAGTTGTTGAACATGGTCGCCACTGCCGCGGCCATTAATGGTTGCCCCTCATGCTTCTCCTATCCGAGAGGCAATGGCATCGGCGTCCCATTGACGCAAAAGAACAAAGGCACTGCCATCGAGGTACATTAATTTTTCTGATCAAGCTCATAATAAGATCCAAATTAGTCGACGCACCTTTAGTACAACGTACACTAAAGCTGCGCCAATTAATTTGTATCGGAGGATTTAGATCGGCAAAGGCGGGACTATGATCGAGGGTGAGAGTGTAGCCCTGCTGGGTTATGGGTCCACGGTGCAGTGCTGCATGGCGGTGTTAGCCATGGTGGAGCAGCATGGCCAGGGCCTCAGGGTCACCGTCCTGGATGCCATGTTTCGGCAACCCGTTGGAACACGCTCTCTTATCAGGAGCGTCGCCAAGTACCACAAGGTGATCATCACCGTCAAGGAAGGGTTCATCGGCGGGTTCGGCTGTCACGTGCCTCAGTCCCTCTTAATACAAACCAAACCAGACAAGCTCAAGATGTGTAGAAATGTCATCCTAGCACGAAGTTCACCATGGAATAGATATAAAATCATGCATGTTATAGAATAACACAATAAAGATCACTGGCGGTCAAGTAGCTAGTGAGGCAAAATCTAGAGTTACAACAAAAAAGAGGTGGGATTTCACAAAGGTCTAACCAAGATGTGGCATCCGATGTTAGTCAATCACTGGATATAGTCCTCCATACACAAACATACCCAAGGCACCTCGCTCGTCAGCAACGTGCCTACGGATCCTCCCAAATCCCCCCTCTCCCCAATCCTTTCCCCACGAGTTCTTGAAGCGCCAATACTTAACGCCATCAGGATCCGTACCATAACCGACAATCAGGACAGCATGCCATGTAGTTGCGCTACCATCAGGTAGAGCTTCGCACTCCATGATGCCTCCTTTGTAGTTTAAGAGATCAGGCGTACCCTGTAGACAGACAACCACGGGCCGCTTTGCTACTGCTTCCTCGAGAGCATCCTCGGTCGAGTCGACGCACCAAAAGCCTAATATACGTGTTGCTGCTGCTACCGTCTTGTCCCTCTGGCAACCCGAAGCACTTCTCTTGGCCATGTATGGGTATGATGATTCGCTAGAGAGTCCATTATCCCGTATGTACTTGAAGGAATGTTGAGAGTAGCCACCGTTGCAACCGTTGTTCTCCGTGTTGCAGTCGATAAGCTCTTGAACCGATAGGGAGATCGATTGCAAGGTCTGCAGATAGTGTCCTGCTTCGACTGATGCTGTCGTAGCCATGGCCCAACAACAGCCTGCAACAAATGTGCAAGTTAAGGTTGTGGTGTATGCTAGCTATGTCAACAATTGTGATGCGTAATTACTCTTAATTAAGCGACCCCTGCCCGCGTAGCTGGAAATAGCCTACTACATCTGTAAAGTAATATAAGACCTTTTAGATCACTACGGAAGGAGTAAGATCTACTAATTGAGCGAATTCAAACACATGCATGTCAACAGCGAAGAAGACCCTTACCACAACCGCCTTGTTTCCTCACAACTGGAGAGACGGCGCCAGCTTGGACCCAGTCGATCTCTGATGGGCGGGTAGACTTCTCAGAATGCTCTCCAGTCTTGTTCATATGCCAAACTCCAAGACCAAGAGCAATGTGTACGGTGCACCATGCAGGGATCGCTATGACATGCATCTTGTGGTCCCTGGAAAAACGATGCAACAGCATACTTAATTATACAAACCTCGCTCATGAGCAATCTGAGTACAACCCCGTCATGTACATGATTTGATTAATAGAGGGCCATGATGCACGTTTACATAGAGGCAACCATGCATATATTCTAGGGTTTCCTCGCTGAGGAAACATGATGCATGTCTATGATGATGAAACTATAAGAGTCATATGCCGCGGGTTTGACAGATTTACTACTACGTACCTCACAAAGAGCCCAAAGCGGCGGACACTCCGAGACTGCAATTTGGTCACCAATGGTTGAAAGACCGAATTAAGCGATGGGCGTAGGTGTAGCAGCCTAGCTCCGGACGGCCTCAACAGTGAGCCTGCCGCCGCCGCGGCGGCCTGGCAACGGCGGCGCAACAGGATTCTGCCCACGGCGCCGAATGCCGGACGAAACATGCCAGCCTGCACCAGCTCGCTATCTCCATCCCCCGCTCGACAATGGATCCGATGAATATAGCGGAGGAGGAGGAGGACGAGTGTTGGGCAAGAAAACGAGATTTATGAGCTTTTTTTTTTATGAGCTGCTGCTCCGAGACGAGAAAGACCAGCCAAACCGCCTCACGAGCTCATGTATGGACCGGCCCACTGGCACGACCCATTAGCCCTTTCTTTTTTATTTATTTTCATTTTCATGTTTTTTGGTGGGTATTTTCTAGAGAAAATTAATCAAGTAACAGAATTTTTTTATACAACGTGAAAACTGAAAAACAAATGTTAACATACCTCAATATAATTGTTCAATTATATGGAATGAAGATTAATATCATATTTGGAAAAGGTTCCTGTAGATATAAGAAAACATTCATGTATTGGAAAATATTTGTATATATTCCTAAAAAACAAATCATAGGCTTAAACAAGGCTCTTTCACGCACGTTTGGATATATGTTCATATAGTTTCTGACACATGTTCATATTTTTCCCAAAAAAGGAAAAGGAAAATGAGAAAGGAAAAGAAAGTGAAAAAGTTAAAAACGGGAAATAATAGACAAGGACAAAAAAAGTGAAAAAAAAGCTAGGGGAAAGTAAAAGGAAGATGGAAAAAGAAAATGAACGGGAGAGAAAAAAGTAGCCAAAAAAAGGGAAGGTGCTTCATCTCGTTTTAGCCGCGACCTATGGGCTGAATGCATACATCCTCAAGGAGGGCCCTTTTTGTTAAGAAAGGCCATCATGGCTAGTTTTATTAAACTCAAATAATGTTTACAACATCAAGGATGGCCTTAGTGCCCCTCCTCCGTGTGGAAGGTCTTTTAAAATTTAGCTCATCAAACGGCCCCTTATCCTTCAACTCCTTATATTCTTGTAGCAAAAAAAGCGGTTCCTAGCCGAACTCTTAAATTTAGCTCTTAAAAATATTCACACGAACATCAACAGCCCAATTTGATTAAAACTACATTGCATAGGGACAGCACCAATATGTTCAAACTACAGTGCATAAACATGAACTTAATCTCGTTGATTCGAACGAAACAATAAAAAAACTAGTCGACTTAAACCTAATCAGAGTCTACTTCGGTGTCATCGTTGGAACCCCTTTCTTGTACAGCTCGAGCTGCCTGTGCTTCTCGGCGAAGAGCTTCGAATACATCCGGTGGAGCTCAGCCATATACTGCTCATTGGCGCTCCCTACCTCTAACCGCTCGAGAGCCTCCTGGTTCTCTCGCAACTTGTGGAGGGAGACCAATAGGGGGTCAATCTCGACGCCGGCCGGGACATTGCGGTTGTCAATGGGGAAGTTGAAGTTGAGTTTAGTAGCGCTGTCATGGAGTGCCACCACATTGAAGTCATACACCCTCGCTGCTAGCTTGACTAGAACGAGCCCAGCCAGTACCAGACTCCGGTGTCCGTGACCTTTATTTCCGACACCCATGTCCCCCACGGTTGCTGCGGCACGTTCTGGTACTTCTTGTTCGGCTGTGGTGCCGGCAGGTCGGCCGTGAAGGAGCAGGAGGAAAGAGCGCCACCATGGCGGCCTTAGGTGGGTTGTATGCAGGGCGGTCCGGCCACGATTTCTCTCGCAAACTGGAGATAAAAGTGGGGGAGGTTTGCCGGAGTTCAGACCGATCCGAAGCCCGTTTCTAACCTTCCTGGCCCACAAAAAATATCTCACCCCTCCCGCGCGTTTTCGGTCAGCGCCGACATTGAAGTGGCGCGCCGGCTGATAGAGTGCCGCCCGCGCCGCTTCCCACTGCAGGCGACTGCCGAGCGTTCAAACAATACGACGGCCGCCCGTCCGTCAGTCTGCCGCCCGCATTGATGGCACGTGGTTGCCGAGGCATCTCCTCCGACGCCACCCGTTCGTCCGTCTGCCGCTCACCGGTGCTATATAAACCGCTGCCCCAGTGCTCCTGCCATTGCAAAGTCATCCCTCTCCACAACACTCCACGCCATGTATCCCTCCGTTGCCAAAGCTCTCTGGGGCGAGCTTACGTCGGAGCAGAAGAAGGCCATGGAAGCCATTGTTGCGGACTGGCAGGCCAGCAGGCAGCCAAAAGACTTGCAAATGCAAGACGCCTCCTCCGACGAGCCAGCACCACCCCCCTCTTCCTCTGCGGCACCCTCCTCCGCTCCACCCTCGCCGGTGCATTACAACCTCACCATCGACGAGGCATGTGCCCATTATATGGGCTTGGTGTGGGAGGAGCGGGAGGAGCAATTCCAGGAAGCGCAGGCCGACGCCAACTACAACCACGACTTGCTCCAGGAGCATCTGCATGCGGAGGAGCACGTCACCGCCGGTAGGCAGTTGCGTCGGAAACAGACCTGGCAGAGCAAGAGGCGCTGCTCGAGTCCTATTGGTCCTCCTGGGAGATCCGCCTCGCCCACTGGCGGTACCGGCAGCGTGTGACAGAGGTGGCGGCCACCGGCAAGGAGTGCGACGACGCGGGCGAGGCGTTGTTCGGCACCGACGAAGAGGACATCGCCGAGATCGTGCCCCAGTGCCACGATAACGAAGAAGCCGGAACATCCGCGGGCACCGCCGGATGCGAGGAAGAGTAGTGCACGGTAGGCCGCCACCGCTCCTCCCCTCCCGTTGACGCCAAGCTTGGTGGGCTCAACATCTTCGGCCGATTAGTCGCTTGGCGGCGACATGGAGGCGGGCAGCTTCAGTTCCCGGGCCTCCAGAGGCGGAGGTCACGGAGGCGGAGCTGGAAAAGGCGCAGCTTCTATTCTCTTGGTTCATGATCGGACACGGGCCAAGGACGCCGGCGATCATTTAGATTAGGTATTAATTATACTCCAGACACCGCCTCGGACAGCTTTGATGTATTTATAATGAAATCCGTCATGTTTATATGAAATCTGATATGTTTATATGAAATCAGACCGTGTTTATATGAAATCCGGACTTGTTTGAACGAATTTCGTCCAGTTG
This sequence comes from Triticum aestivum, assembly GCF_018294505.1. Classification (NCBI taxonomy): domain Eukaryota; kingdom Viridiplantae; phylum Streptophyta; class Magnoliopsida; order Poales; family Poaceae; genus Triticum; species Triticum aestivum. Next base: position 7,562,352 of record NC_057796.1, read on the forward strand.
GTTGGAGTTGTTGTCAAAATGTATGCCGTTAGCGTTGGATGGCTGCCTTCCGCATCCGTGACCACGGACTAGTACCTCTGTTCATGGACGGATGCGGGAGGTTTTTTGCGGGTTGTCATTAGAGATGCCCTAAAGACTGCATATAAGGGATCGGCTAGGTCCAGTTTAGCCGCTTGATAAAATGATTTTTTTTATACTCATCTAACTTCTACTCGGACTGAATTTCAAGAGAGAAAAAAAAAGAACTTCTACTCGGACTAGTACTCCGCGTACACAACTAGCATGGACACGAGGAAACCAAATTAACACGGCTACCTTTGACACATGTGGTTACACCCAAACTGACTCCTACACGAACAGAACCTACTTATGTTACGTAGATTTACCTAACAAGCTGTAGTATAATAACTAGTAGATCAATATACGTAGTAGAAGAAAACGCCATGTCGGCGCTGGGTGAAGACGCGACCCTGGACGATGATGTGGTAACGGAGATCCTCCTCAGGCTACCGTGTACCTCTGTGCTCCGCTCCCGGGCCGTCTGCAAGGCGTGGCACCGCATCACCACCGACCCCTCGTTCCTCGCAGCCCACGCCGAGCGGCGCCCAGCCGAGCTGCTCGTCGTGTCACGAGAACCTGAATCTGAATGGGCTTACCAAGATCGTGTCGACACAATCCCGCTCTCTCTCCGAGCCGACGACGGCCCGGCGGGGTGCCAGCGTGAGCTCTATTATCCCGAGCATTGTGATGTTCACTTGCTGGTGGGTTGCTGCGATGGGCTCCTGCTGTTCCTGCTGGACAGATTCCCTCCAGGCCAGTGCTGCTCCTATTTCTTCGTGTGCAACCCGGTGACCAGGCAGGGGACATGGCTAGACCTGATGCCGCCGGCTTGCCACGGCAACCTGCGGGTGCTCTGCGGCTTCTACCGCCACGGCCCGTCCGTCGAGCACCGGTTTCTCGTCCTGGCCAATGAACCACGAAGCCCGAATAGCCTGATGACCAACATGGACCTCTTCACTGGCTCCGCCGCGCACTATGTTTTCAATTTTGCAGCCGCCACCGTGTCCTCAGAGGCTCCTCGCCGGCTGGGACCGGTGCCCGGAAACGTAGTCGTCAACCCCTACGGCTCCGAGAACCAGGTCCCCAGCCACCTCTACCATCGGGGGAAGCTTCACTGGACGACGCATCCTCAGGCCACGAGCATGGGCAAGATCTTGGCGTTCGACACACTGTCCGAGGAATTCCGGCTAATATCGTGCCCGGAGTGGCCAAGGGGCCAATACTCCTACCTGAACGACCTCTGCCTCATGGAGTTGCACGGCAGGCTAGCCATAACAACCACTCTACTCTGTGGCGAGTTCATGGAGGTCTGGGTGCTCGAGAACTACGACGACGACCGGAGCTGGTCACACCGTTTCCGGATCCAACTGCCGCCGCCGTTCTGTGTACGTTGGACGATGGGCACCGGTATCCCTAACGTCATTCTGGTGGGAGGCTACATGGAAAAATTAGCTGCGGTATACCATCTTACCGACAAGTGGAGCGTAGAGAAGATAGGGTTTATCAACAGCAACACATCGGCTCGTCACTTTCTCTTCAAGGAGAGCCTTGCGCCACACCCCTTTTTTGATCCATATTAATTTTGTCATGGAAAAAAGTCACGCATGATTCTCATCAATCACTATACTCATTCCACATGCATATATGTACTTTACCTTCAGAGTTATACCCAAGAAACATCCATGTACTTTTGCCTTCAATTTCCTATCATTCCCGTATACAAAATCAGGAAAACTAATGATACATATCAATGAGGTAGCTCTGGTATCTCCTTGTAGTAGTACATTTGAATCCTTTCGTCTTGATTTGCAATAATACTCCTATCTACTACATCTTTTTGCAAATCTACCTTTTTTCTCTCTTTTTGAAACACAATTTTTTCCAGATAAAAATACAGAAATTTCGAAACACAAATCTACATACATTATTAACCATGTGACGGTCCTAGTATTTCTAAAGTAAGATAGTAATGTTTTTATTCTACCAAAATATTTCTCACCACTAGCGTGAACATTCATAATATATTTCTGTCTTACTGAATAATATAAATGTGTATGAAAATGCTACGGGCCAACTTATCAATCCCCTCAAGTGTTCTATCTTATTTGGTCCTGCATGCTCCAATGAGGCACAAGAGGTGGTACGGTCTGTTCTGGAAGTAAAGAAAGATGAGTTTGAACCAAAGTACCTCGGGCTACCAACACCTGATGGGCGCATGCATCGCGGTACATTTCAGAATTTGCAAGTACGGCTTATGAAACGGATCTGCATTTGGGGTGATAGTCACATGGCTCAAGCAGGAAAGGAGACTTTGATAAAAGCTGTGGCACATGCCATTCCTGCTTATATTATGGGCGTGTTTAAATTACCTTTGTCAGTATGCGATGATCTAACACGGATGGTTAGAAATTACTGGTGGGGTTCGGAGAAAGGCAAGAGGAAAGCTCACTGGATGGCATGGGAGAAAATTATTCAGCCAAAGGCTAGGGGGGGATTGGGTTTTCGTGATTACAGAATCTTTAATCAAGCTTTACTAGCCCGGCAGGCGTGGCGGCTTCTCGTCAATCCGGACAGCCTATGTGCGAGAGTCTTAAAAGCTAAGTATTATCCTAACGGTCGTTTGGAAGACACCGTGTTTGCAGGGAACGCCTCATCGTCATGGCAAGCGATCACGTACGGGCTTGAGCTGTTGAAGAAGGGTCTTGTGTGGCGGGTCGGCAATGGCCAGAATGTCAGAATCTTGCGAGATCCCTGGCTTCCTCGACCACCATCATACAGACCCGTCACCGTGCAAGGAAGATGCAGATTGCGACGTGTAGCTGACCTGCTCAGCGCGCATGGAACCTGGGATGTGGATCTTCTCCGCCAATACTTCGTGTCACCGGACGTTGAGGAAATTCTTCGCATCAGGCCAGCACCAAGCCTTGATGATGTGCTACCATGGGCACCGGATCCCAAAGGCGTCTTCTCTGTACGGAGCGCATATAAGATCGCCCTCGACGACAAATCCCGCACATCTACGTGCGCCATGAGCAGGGCACCGGACGGCAATCGCGCCGTCTGGACGGCATTGTGGGGGTGCCCTGCTCCCCCAAAGGTACGGGTTTTCGGCTGGCGTTTGGCGACTGATTCCTTGGCCACTATGCAATATAAATTTAAGAGGCACATTGAAAGATCTGACATATGTACCATTTGTGGTGTTGAACCGGAGGACAACTTCCATGTTGTCTGCAGATGCCCGATGGCGCCAGCATTGTGGGAGGCCATGCGCGAGTCATGGCCACTGCCAGACCTGAACAGCCTCAACAACTCGGGCCCTGACTGGCTGCTGCAGCTACTTGACAAGAGCACGGAGATAGAACGCCTCGTCATCCTGATGACCTTTTGGCGGGCATGGCACTGTTGAAATGAGGTCTCTCACCATAAGCCGGCACCACCTGTGGAGAGCTCTCGGAGATTCCTTGATATATAGCTACATCTCATCACTCTTGTGCATCAAACAAAATCCATATGGGGACATAGCTAAAGGCAAGATGGTGGTCGACGTTGGTGCAGGTGTGCGCCGTGTGAGAGATACCCAGCAGCAGCCGCCGCCGGTGCCGTCGCCATCTGCAGATAAATGGCAAGCCCCCCCGGCGGGCTGGGCAAAGTTAAACGTTGACGGTTCTTTCATACCGGGAGAAGACACAAGTGCGGCGGGCATGGTACTGCGAGACGAAGCGGGTGCTATTATTTTTTCAGCTTGCCGTTACCTTCGCTGCTGCTGTTCGGCACTGGAAGCTGAACTGGCGGCTTGCATGGAAGGAGTATCTTTGGCATTGGAGTGGACGGACAAACCCCTCATCATCGAATCTGACAGTCTACAGGCCGTAGAATTTCTCCAGGAGCAAGGCATTAATCGGTCTCAGGTGGCGTCCCTAGTTGGGGAGACGAAGAGGCGTTTGCATGGACAGCGGGAACACCGCTTTGCTCATGTTCACCGCCCCAGCAATGAAGCTGCTAATTTTATGGCTCAGTTTGGCCGTACCTCTTTACGTACTGCTGTTTGGCTGAGAGCAGGCCCAGATAGTTTTAGTAACCTTTGTCACAACGAGTGTAATGCCACAATTTAATTAATACATACTCGTTTGACCCGCAAAAAAAAAGAATAATATAAAGTTGAAAAAACAAGGAACCACGAATTCTTTCTGCCATGCCCGGTCGCTCACGTGTTGCTCCCGTGGGCTGCTCAGGAGCAAACCCTAGCCGCAGCGAGCATGATTCTCATAAATAGCTATACTCAGTCCACATGCATATATATATATATATATATACCTTTGCACCCGTGGGTTGTTTAACACACTTTGCCTTCAGAATTATACCCAAGCAACATCCATGTACTTTGCCTTGAATTTCCTATCATTCCTGGATGCGTACATGAAATGATGAATATTAATAGTAGCACTTACTACTCACTTCAACGTTAGTACAAAGTTAAGGCATTTATTTTGAAACAGAGGGATTACATATCAATGAGGTAGCTCTGGTATGTCCTTATAGTCCATTGGAATCCTTTCACTTAATTTGTAATACTCCTACCTACATCTGCTTGCAAATGTATTTTTTTCTTTCTCTTTTCGAAACAAAAATTTACATTATTGTTAACTATGTGCCGGTCCTAGTATTTCTAATGTAAGGTAGTATTGTTTTTATTTTACAAAAAAAATCATAATATGTTTCTGTGTTACCAAATAATATAAAGTTAAACAATCTCATTTATAAAAATATCTTGAGATCACATACCGAGATATGGTTTTAGTGTATGAAAATACAATGTGTATCAACATTTAAATGCTATTGATCGACAAAAAACGATTTCGGTGGAGATACAGAGGCCATGTAGATAACTGGTAAGCACGTCATCACCACCAAAATTTATCTGTATTTATTGACATAATATGTAGCAATCTTTCACTCAGCTAAAGAATAAAGTTACATGGTATAATTCAAGTATTCCAGGTCATAATTGTAGAACCACAGCTAAACCGGCATTCCCATTAATTTGGTAGCCTTCAGTAACATCCTACTAGATTCTTTTTCTATACTAGCAAAATATTAAGTTCATGCATACGAGATCCTTGTCCAGGGACTGAAAGAAAGGCAGTCACAATAAGATGATGAATGCGGTTACTGATGTGAGGTGGATGTAGCTCCAAGCACTTTTCTTTCTTTTGCTGAATTGAATCGAATTGAATCACTCTCGCCTCCAAGGTCGCACACTCGCACGCGTGTGCGGCTCCAGAGGAACCCCAACCCTACAACCGGAAGGCCCTAGATCTCCCCCCCTGCCGCTCCCAGCGGTGGCACCCGGCCGTTGAAGGCGGCGGACACCGACGGGCCATCTTCCTGTCGAGGCGGGCCATCACTAGGGCTTCGGTGGTGGTGGTGTGGCCGGTGACGCGAGAGCTTTGTGATGTTGCCCACACGGCGAGGAGCGCGGAGGAGCAGCAGATCCGACGAGATAGGCAGCAGGGAGGCAGGGAGTGTGCCAAGGTGAGCGGGTGGCATCAGCGCATGTCCACGGCCACGGAGGCGGCGGCGCAGAGGAGGCCTAGCCAGGAAGGAGATCCTGGCAGGCAGCGGGCGGCCGGTCACCTCCGCGTTCATGGGTGGGCGGTGGTGCTCTTCCAGTGGAGTTGGCACTAGAGTAGTGTCCTGGGCTGGTGCGTAGGTCGGAAATTTTTTGTTTTCTGTTGCGTTCCCCTACAGTGGCATCATGAGCCGTGCTATGGGTAGATGCAGGTTGCGATCTAGAATACATAGAGATGTATGGGTATTGCATAATATAATTAGGTGGTAGATGAGATCTATTACTGAAAATTATTTATGCGGGTGACAGATGAAATCTGTTACCCGACGTTCTTGTTGCTTCCCTAAAATTTGCGTTTGCTCAATCTCGAGACAGCATGGTGGAATTTGACAAAGTTCTGGCAATCCGTGATCCTGATTGATCATGGAAGTGCTATCAGTTCTTTGGGTTCTGCCGTAGTCAAAAGAAAGATGAAATTCGCAGATGAAAGGGCATTGCAGATATGATCTGCACGGGGGTCATGCGTATGACGAAGTTTAGTATGGGGCTCGAGATTTAATTATCTCGTGTTTCATACACCCCGAGATGTTAATCTAGCAACTTGAATAATCATACTTGATGATAAAACGTTGGTAGCTGCGGTTTAAGTCAAAACCTTAGAAGCCGCGAAAAATAAATTTTTGCATAAACCGATTAGAGGCGTCTAACTTGGTTTTGCAGGATATGCATGTGATGTGGTATAGCAATGCTCATATTCAATTTGATTATGTATGAGATGACTATATGATGTAATTAACATGACCTGCGTTTCATGATTCGGCATGATGGCTGGAGCCATATGATTGTCACTTTAATGACCTGCGTGTCAACCTTAAGTAATGCACTTATTTTATTAGCTATAGAGATAGCAATATTATGTGGTGCATCAACAGGGTGGTGGCAATCTTCGTGAAGGTGAACACCGACGCAAATGCCGAAGACGAAGAAATGAAATACTTCTCCGACAGGAAGGGCTATACCATATCATGCTATTATGAATTGCCTGAGATGTTTATCCCTTATGATGCACCCTTCTTGATTGCGCGGTAGTCGCTTTTTATTAGGGTGATCTCTCACTTAAAATATCAAAGTAGTTAGTGTTCACCCAAGTGTAGCACCGTCTGAAATTCGTATCTTTTCGGGGTGCGCCATGTACACATGAGCACGAACGAATCGACAGGAATGAGGCGGGTGAGGTCAGACCTCGCAGCAAGATCACTTGGCTGTCTTTGACGTTCAGGCAGGAGAGTCCTGAGCTTGGAACACGCCCATCGAAAGATGAACAAGAATCACATAGAGATGTGATCGGCAAGTTGGCCTACCGATTGAAATTCGTGTCATTAGTGATGAACCCGTCAATGGCATCGAATAGAAATATGGATCTTGAATCACTCTAAATCAATTATGAGAGATATTGATTTGAGTGGGAGCGCACTGTTGAATTAACATGTTTAATTCTCAGTGCAATTAATTATGAACACTGTCTAAGTGTTTCTTGCAAAATAGTTGTAGAATAATGGCTCGCGTTTCCACCTTCCCTGTTAAAATTGATTAGCTGTTAAATATCTGGTTAAAACTTTACGTTTGGTAACTTAATGTGAGGATTGTCCTCAAAAGTGCCGAGAAGGATTTTGTCTTATCGCATGCTTTCCGTATCCTCCCGCTAATGCTATGGATCATGTGACTCTCGTCCTTCGATCCAAAAGCTAGAATTCTGTTACGGTCAAGTGGAATATGTTTGCTTCCATGAAACCCAAACTTCGAAAGTTGGGATAGTTATTTGATATTCATGGAACTGAAAATTATTTTCAGATACAAACAAAGCAATGTTTGTTTGCAAGTATTAATAAAAGTGTTTACTATGCATTTGACTGTTGGGAAAGGGATCCAGAAGAACGACTGTCATATAATGAAAGGTGAATAAAACAACAACTTAAAGATAAAGGAAGTGTCCAAAGGGTGTTAGTATGACTTACACGCCTAGGAAGTCCGGGGCTAACGCCACTCTTATGTTGGGTGCTTCTTTTGCGAGTAGGAGAAATACTAAAAGTTAAACAGTTAGAAGTATGAAGGCAGAAAGAGAGATGACTGGAATATCCATCTCATGTATGAATGCCATACAAGTTTTTGATGTATCGTAGGATGGTCAAAGATATAGTTCTTGGGAATTTTGGTTAAACATGTTAATCACTAATTCTTGGGTATTGTGAGTTAATCACAAAGATACCCGCTCGATTGCATTCTGTTGCGAATCAATGTAAAAGCTACTATGACCTAAAAAGACTAGCCAGAAATGAGGTTAAGGTATACACAGGGAACATAGTAAATGTTACTATATTTTCCATCGGTGTATTGCCGTCTGTATTTATTTTCATAATTCATTTAGAGTTTTACAAACTCTAGCCCATTGCATAAGGTATCTTGCAAGAAGGTTGTTCATAAGAGAACTTTTTATGTTCGATGTTATGAATAACACAAGGGCCATACTTTCATTATGAATGATATGTATGTTATGAATATTGATAATAATACAAAACCTCTGGGTTTACTTTCATAATTCATTTTAGAGTTTTTTACACTCTAGCCCATTGCATAATTTTTATTGCAAAAGGGTTGTTCATAAAAGAACAATTGTTGTTCAGTATTATGAATAACATGAAGGGCCATGCTTCCATCCAAGATGGGATGTATGTTGGGAATATTGATGGTAAAATGATACATCCATAACACTGACGCTAAATGTCGCAAGACTATGAGAATACCACACATGTGTGGAACTGCATTTGGTCACATTGGAGAAACCCGCATGGAAAAATTCCATTATGATGGATTTTGAAGTCGTTTGATTTTGAATCATCTGACACTTGAAACTTTCCTCTGAAAAGTGAAGTGACTGAAATACCGTTCACAGGCCATAAGGAACGAGCAACAAACTTATTGGTGATCATACATTTTGATGTATGTAGTTCAATAAATGTTGTTGCAAGTAGTGGATTTATATATCTTCAGAAATGACTCAAGTAGATATATGGATATTTGCTTGATGAGTCGTAAGTCTGGATCTTTTGAAATCATTCAAAAGGTTTTCAAAAATGAAGTAGAAGTTATTGTAACAAGGAAATTATGTTTCTATAATTTGATTGCAGAAAGGAATATCTGAGTTACAAGTTTAGCGAATGTGTGATGAGTTGTGAAAAGAGTTTCATAACATACACCTTCTGGAACACCACTATGAGTGGAATGTCTGTGAAGATGTAATCAAACCATTTATGACATGGTAAGGTCAAAGATGACATAAATAAATTTGCCATTATCCCTTTTAAAGTGATGCTTTAGAGGCTGCGGCTTTTACACTGAAAAGAGCTACATCGGGTCTGTTGAAATGAATCCATGGTATGGTACGCCCAACCATGTTATCTCTTTTCTTAACATTTGGAATATGGGTCTTGTGTAAAAGGTTACAAACCTATTCCAAATTAGACAAGTGCTACTTTGTAGGTTATACAAAAATGTTGGGTATTCCTCCCTCACTATACCGAGGCAAATAGTTTTGCCGCGAAACGGTGTGCTTTTAAAGAGAATGGTTCTTTCAAAAAGGTAAGTGGGAGAATAGTGCAACTCGACGAGATAAACAGTATCTTCGTCATCAGATCAAAGGAAAGAGACCTTGGAAGTAATTCCAGAGTTTCCTACTGCGATTGATACGGAAGTCTCTACAATAAAATGTATGAACTTCGGTCGAACTTGCAACTGAACCACGTAGGCAAGGCTCGTGCAAACCTCTCAGGTGCGCGAATGAGATATTGTTGTTAGACAACATTATACCTGACTCTGGAATTGGCTAAATGCCAATACAACCCGAGTTAGTTTCCATATAAGTGATTCAAGATTAAAACCTTGACACACCTTTCCGAAGACTTAGATTCTAACGAATATTTATGGAACCTTAAACTAATACGGATAAAAATGTTTTATCCATAAAGCTCGACTTGTTGAAATAACAAGTTCAAGAGTTGACTACGATAAGGTTGTTTTCATCGTAGCGATGCTTAAAGTCGGTTCGGGTTGAACTAGCAATTAATACATATTTCAATCATGAGATATGAAACATGGATGACAATAGGATTTCCATCTGATGGAAATGAAACTAAGGACTTGCATCTGTTACAGTCCAAGGCATTTTGTCTATCCAGAGGATGCTAGTAAGGGTGCAAACTTCAGAATTCCAGCGATGGACAGAAGAGAGCAAAATGGAGTTGGAATCTTCGTGTTTTGGTGAAATGGTCAAAGGGTTCTGACTTCATCAATGGGTAACGAAGATGCTTGTAATTCAAGAAAGTAAGTGGGAGCGTAATAATATTTCTAAAAACTTTGTGTGCTTAACACATTGTTAATTGGAAATAAATTTCTTGACACGAATTAGGACTTCATTGGAAATTGTTTTTGATGAAGTGCTTAGGCTAAATAGCCTCAATTTTAGGCATGATGATCTATGGAGATAGATTTACCTAATATGGCTAAGCAATGAATACATATTGACAAGGTGCTAAAACCTATTTAGCATTTAAAACGCTAAGTAGTGATTCTTGACTAAGTCACATGAAAAGAGCTTTTACAAGACTCGTTGTCCCAAAACACTGAGGAGTAAAATACTTGATGAGATTCCACACACCTTCGTGTTTTGGACTAATCATGTATTCCATGGTATGTAAAACAACCAATGTAAAACAACCAGATATGTCCGATACTCCCAAGGTGTTGCAAGTATGGATACTAAAGTGATCAAAGTACTGATCGTGGGAAAACAGTGAAAGATGTCATTGAGTACTAGAGTAAGTACTGATGATATGTTTTCTTTCAAGCGGAGATCATGAAGAGTTCGTTATAAAATGCTACGTCGATACAGTCTTCATCTTTTCTCCATGCGATTTTCAATTTAAGTTAAGGGTTTTGTGTAATACACAATATGGTGGCAGGGTAGTTAGAAATTGTTCCCAACAGGATACTGTGGCGAATTCTATAACAAATGACTAAGTATGTTGACGCTTTAGAAGGGACAAAAGAAGATGTTGAATCATATAGTTCATTCATGAACTTAGTATGGTTCCAAGATGGCTTCTGTCAATGGGACACTACTGCAGGTAGTTGCTCCATAACTCAGTCTGAGGAATCCAGGTTCGACCTATGATTCACATACATACAACGCCAAGTCCACACAAAATATGAATTTTGTGAAAGCATGAAAATGCGAGGATATGCAGAGATACATACGGAGCTGAAATTGTCAAATCCGATGGACATCAGGCTATACCACATGCGAAGCATTTTTTACACCAGTATGCCATAGGTGTAAAGTGCATTAGCATTAACTAGATTATTGACTCGAGTGCAAGTGGGAGTCTGTAGGAGATATGCCATAGAGGCAATAATAAATGATATTATTTATCTCCGAGTTCATAATTATGTTTATGTTCCATGCTATAACTGCAATGATTCTCGAGTCTGCAATATCCACGAGGCTCAGAGGAAGACTCATATGCACGTGTGGAATAATAAACGGTAAGAAGTATTCCTAGTCTGGCCTCTAAGACTAGCTCTAGTGTTGCATGATGGTTCTGTTTTCCTGATCATGGGCATGTTATGCCAGCAATTTTGAGGGCACAATGTTAAGAGAACATTTGTGTTGAATCGACCCGGATTGATGTTATGCTAAGAGATTCATTCGTCACAAGTTAATGGTGCATAACACAGAGATGGTTAACGTTTGCATAATTCCTTAGACCATGAGAGTATCGAGTTTCTTCATGCTTGCTTCATGAACTTTGGGGTTTGTTAAACGTCATCCGTAAATGGGTGGCTATTACGGCAGCTTACGGGTTCATGGAAAAGTGTGTCAACTAACTTGATAACTCAAGATTGGGATTTGCTCCTCCGACGATGGAGAGATATTCTCGGGCCCTCTCGGTATTACGGTATCCATCATCGTCTGGCCAGACACAGTGTGATTTGATCACTGGGATGCCGGAACACAGAAACGAGAAAAGAGAACAAAACCGGTAACGAGGTAACTTGCATGGTGGACAAATTTTTCGTCCACGGGGATGCAACAAATCTCACAACGGGTGTTTGTGACATATCGCGAAGCAACAGGAATAGCTCACTGCAACTGGAGGTTCACTCGAATATTCATTCGTGTGGGTATAGGGGACAATATGGGTGTCCACGGCTCCGATGTTGATCATTGATCGGAAGGGGTTCCGGGTCATGTCTATACTTCACCGAACCTATAGGGTCACACGCTTAAGGGTCATCTATCTGCTGAATACTAGACAAGGAGTCTGAGAGAAAATCATCGAAAGAGTTTCGGACAGCGGAAAAGTTCCGCAGAGAGAGGTCACTGGATGAGTTTCGGTGAAACCGAAATAGTTGTTTCGGGGTATGCCATTAAGTCAAAATGGTTTCAAAACATGCCTGATAATTCTTGGAGGGTGCCAGAATCATTCTCGAAACTTTTTGGAATTTTCGGAAATAAAAACCGGAAATGTTCCGGAGCTGCAGGAACCGGTTCAGATGCTTTTCGCGGATGAAAATCACTAAACTGGAATTGTTCCAGAACACGTTGAAAATTATTATGATGGGTACTGGAAATGTTCTAAGCCCACATAGATATTTTCAGTTCGAACGGACGCTGAAAAATGTCATCGTGAATAGTGAAAGTGCTTTTTGGGATATTTTATGGAAAGCCACCTTTTGGGGCTTTGCCCAAAAGATCTAGGGATGACATGGATGGATTGGGAGACCCTCATGGGGGCCCACCAAGGGGTGTGGCCGGCCACACTTGGGGCTCCACCTTGGAGCCCCTCTTGTTCCATGGTTTCACTCTTATGTCCTTGAGGAAGGACTTCATTCATGTTCATTTTGGGTTTTTGTGTTAAACTACCCTACCCCTTGGGATTTCCTATAAATAGAGGTGGAGGGGCAGCCCTCCACACTCACTCTTTCTCACATACAAGTGCCATGCATGATCTGGCTTCTCTCTCCCTCCCAGCGAAATAGTTTCATAGAGCCGTAAGGCTGTCTGGGTTCCGGCAGGAACTAGTTCTGGACGGCGAAGCCCTGCCGGATAGATGACACCGTATGTGTGCAACTCTGTAGAGAGATCGTAGTTTCGGTCTTAGTTCGTGAGTGCCTCCCAAAGGGCTGTCTATGTGACCGTCCGAGTTTCGAAGGTCCTCCCGAAGGGCTGTCCCAGTGACCATTCGAGTTTCGAAGGTCCTCCCGAAGGGCTGTCCGCGACACCGTCCGGGGGGCTGTTCGACCACCTCCCGGAGGGCTGTCTGAGGAGCAGATGAGGGTATTCATCCTCGCAGGTGGGAGGTTGTAAATCCTAGCTGCGGGGATCTGCACCGCCGATCGTCATCGACTCTACTTCCCGTTGCGCTACGAGTCGGTAACGAAAAAGATCAAACCATGTATGCAGTCTCCATAGTGGTCCTGGGCTGGTGCGTAGGTCGGAAATTTTTTGTTTTCTATCGCGTTCCCCTACAGTGACCGCCATCTGAACCGGTTGAATATAGCCCGTGCTACCATCTCCCACTGGTTGCACCCAGTAACCAAAGCCTCCCTAGAGTCCATAGGAGTGAGTAAGGACCACGTGCGGATTAATGTGGTAGTTCTGAAGATGACCTGCAAGAAAGTTAAAATGTGTTGTCTGTTAAAAATCATATCATTCTTACAATTCCATATAGCCCATAAAAACGCACATATTCCAATCCGAATACGAGACGCGGTAATATGCCCAACCCCAGCTAACCACATTCCAAACAACGATTCAATGTCAACTGGAGGATTAAAGTTAAAGGCTATATGGATCATTCTCCAAAGCAATTTGGCGAGTGGGCACTCAAGGAATAGATGTTGTATTGTTTCATCATGATCACAAAAATAACAACGTCAACTACCTACCCATCGCCTCTTTATTAAGTTATCCTTGATGAGTATTACTTTTTTGTGGACGAACCACATAAATATTTTAATACGCAAGGGAATCTTAACCTTCCAAATATGTAACGATCTCGAGATTGGGCCAAAATTAATTAGATCCATGTAAAACGATTTCAGCGCAAGTGCCCTATTTCTAGCTAACTTCCAGTGCGTCGAATCAGGTTGGTCGGATAATTGAACATCTATCATCCTTCGGACCAAGTGCATCCAGGCAGTCCATCGCACACCAACTAACGCATGTCTGAACTGAATATTCAAGGGAGTCATTTGAAATATTGTGCCTATGTAATCCTCCTTACGTTGCATGATGTTATAAAGGGTGGGATATTGTATGGCTAGGGGCGTCTCTCCTAACCACGTATCCTCCTAAAATCTTGTTGACATTCCATTGCCAACCAAGAATTTAACCCTACGAAAGAACAAGTCCTACATTCTCATGAGTCCTTTCCAGAATGGCGAGTCAGACTGGCACTTGTTTGATTTGGATGATACAGTTTTTTATTCACGTCGTTAAATGGAAATGGACAATGACCATTTTGGATGATACAGGTGAGGAAGAGACTACAGAAAGACTAGTTATGTGGTCACCTGGGACTCTAGAGTGTTTTTAGGTGCCATGCAGTCTTGTTTTGCTGTTATAGACTTGATAAATGCTATGAGCTATTTTTGGCAGCACCAGTGTCGTTTCATTGTTGGTTTAGCAGGTGCTTTGGCTAAAAGAAGAAAAGAAAAATGTTACGCACGCCTAGGTTATGTCATGATTGTTATTGGCTTTGACAAACTTTGACCTCTGTCTTCTTCAGATATCTGTATCAGTGCTGATGGTATCCCAGGAGTGCTGGTTACTGGGGAAGTGTATGCGGCATGTCGAATCATTCTTCCGCAGGAGGCCCCTAAAGCTTCAACTTGTTGAGAAACTGTCTGCACTCCGCAGTTTGGAACCTTGCGGCATGATGCTGTGAATTTCTTGGATAGTGGGCTTCCCTGATGGCTGCTCTGCTAGTGCTAGCTCAGGGAATGGCCTCTACAACTGAACTGTACTGCAGTCGGTCTTGACCGAGAATTGTTGGGGCCTATGGTGTAGGGCGATTGCTTGGCATCGAGTTGAGATGCAACGCTGAATCAAACCCTGGCCGACACAGCGGATCTGATGTGGATTTGGTTTGCTGCTCGTCCTTTGGGTCCGTGCCCATGATGGGCAGGGATCACCAGCAGTTTACAATCATCCATGGCGCTTTACCCCCGTGGTGTTCTACTTATCTAAACAAATTTTTGTTTTTGAAATGTCAACCGGGGTATATATATCAAAAAGAGGAAGTCCTCGGTTTGTGATCATACAGCAGAGGTGAATAGCGGGGCAGAAGGCCACGTAGCTTTTTTTTGGAAATGGAGGCATACCCCCGGCCTCTGCATCATAATGATGCATGCAGCCATCTTATTAAAGAGTCTCGAAGTAGCACAAATTCATAAAAGTAATACAGCTCGCAAGCGGAGCGAAACTAAGAAAAGAAAAGTACATGCTCAAAATCACAACCGGCCAGGCAAAGTAAAGGAGAAGCTCCCTAGACTCCTATCCTGTTATGCGACCGCCATCCGAACCGGTTGAATATAGCCCGTGCTAACATCTCCCACTGGTTGCAACCAGTAACCAAAGGCTCCCTGGAGTCCAAGGAGTGAGTAAGGGCCACGTACGGATCAATTCAGTAGCTCTGAAGATGACCTGCAAGAAAGTTAAAGTGTGTTGTCTGTTAAAAATCATATCATTCCTACAATTCCATATAGCCCATAAAAGCGCACATATTCCAATCCGAATACGAGACGCAGTAATATGCCCAACCCCAGCTAACCACGTTCAAAACAATGATTCAATGTCAACTGAAGGATTAATGTTAAAGGCTTTATGGATCGTTCTTCAAAGCAATGTGGCGAGTGGGCACTCAAGGAATAGATGTTGTATTGTTTCATCATGATCACAAAACAACAACGTGAACTAGCTACCTATCGCCTCTTTATTAAGTTATCCTTGGTGAGGATTACTTGCTTGTGGAAAAACCACTTAAATATTTTAATACGCAAGGGAATCTTAACCTTTCAAATATGTAACGATCTCGAGATTGGGCCAGAATTAATCGGATCCATGTAAAGGACTGGATAACATGTTATAGCCTTATATAGGGCTGAGCCACCAAATCCACATTTCTCTCCGTATAATTTCTATATGTTAATGTGCAGCAGCTCCCGATGAACCTATTTTAGGATAAGAATTTTTTTAGGGCATTTTTTGTTGGTTTTTTATGAAATCAAATACAATCCAGTGCATTCCATAGTAGGTTTTCTGCCCCTAGCTAGTGGTAAAGAACAAGTTCAATTCAGTCTTATGATGTTATTATTGATGCCTTGTTCAAATCAAATGGACAAGCATGTACTAATCAGTGATTTATATCTTAATACCGAAAATTTGTGCTGATTTATGAATTTGTTGATCCCGAGGTTCTCCTAATCCGTGTACTAATTTATTTGGGCAATTTGGGTTATTTTGGTCTCATTATAAGGACTGTGCTAATCCATGTTACAAATATGTTGTTGTGCCGACTAATTTGTGCTAATTCTGAAAATATGTGCGTCTAATCGCCAATAATATCATGTGTAAAACCAAAATTTCATCGTTCTTGAGGACATGGAAGCGCTTATTCTGTGCTTTTCCTGCTGATATGCACTTCAGTATATGAAAATGTACACTTGATGTGGTGTTTAAATTTTCAACTCACACTTATAGAGACGTGCAGTGCACCAGCCAACTGGCGCAAGCTGTACATTGACGGCATACAGTTTCGGTCTTCCAGTCAACATAAGTTATCATTCGTACTAGTCCGTTTTTCTGTGACACATTAGCACGACTTAAGAGGCACACCCATCTACGTGCCAGTTGCCTGAATCAGGAGGGCGAGGAAGCAGAATTCCGCTGTGTAGCGCAACAGTGATATATGTCTGCACGCGCTATGCAGGTGGAGGAGAAGCAGTTCGCGTGGAAGTTCCGTGTCTCTGATGTCTGAGAAGAAAGCTCTTACAGAATTTTCGTCCGCTTGGTGGACTGGAGCGACATCCAAGTTAATTATAGTGTCCAATCATCCCTATATTTCAGCGTTTCTTCTGCTTTGTACCATCATATTTCATATGTGCATCGGAGGAAATGTGCATTCTACATGATGGAGTGGACCGTGTCACACAGTCCCCATTTACATGGCCATAGGCAGTGGCTCAAGAATTTTTCTTCAAGTGTCACTGTTGTTCTAGCTCTCTATCTTCGATTTTGTTGATTCCTTAGTATGGTTGCAAAGCTAGGCGTCATCTAATTTATTTAGCTAAGCTGATAAAGAGAATTCCACATGGCCCTTTATTCCAGTTTTCACTGTCTCACAATAACAACACATATTAAGCTCACCAAACTAGATCCATACTCATAACTTACCTTTCATCATTGAATAACTGGAGATTGCCAAGTTGTCTTTTATCATGTCAGTATATTAAGTATTATGTATGTTCATATGAACAAGAAATAATCATCTGCCAGCAGATTATGAGCACTTCTGAGTTCCATCATGTACTCAATCTTAATTACAGATGTCATCAGAAAAGGACAAGAAAGTGACCACTTGCTTCCGGGTCTTCTCTCTTCAGCAATAAGCATGTGATGCATTCAAGATTCAACGAATTCACGAAAACCAATTGTGTTCCTCCCTACACGGTAGGTGCTGCTCAAGATGAATTATATTTTGTTGATACACAGTAGGTGTGTTGTTTCACGTCTAGTCAGTGGAGGTAATTGTTTAATTTGCAATTCTGAACTTTCTGTAGTATTCAGAAAGAAAATCTGTATCATTTACTAAGGTCACAACCAATTGAACATAATTTTGAAAACCTGCACTGGATGTTCTGACATAAATACATAGTATATTGCTCTACTTGCAATATTCTTGATTACATGCTCGTGGAAGTTTTTTAGTTGAAGTGCACATTGTCTAATATGTCTGCCGATGCCTCAGTTTAGCCATTTAACTAATTTAAAACCAGCATAGTTAATGCCAACGCCTTGTTTATTTTGGAACTATCTATGGCTATCTGATCTCATGAGGGATATTGCTTTCCAATTAAAATGATACTTTATGTAACCTCATGAGGGCTAGCTATTGCTATTACTAACTGCACTAGTCAACTAGGATATCCACTCTTCCATCTTAATTCTTCTGTTCTTGAACTAGCTAGACCCGTAAGGAGGAGGATGTGAAGTTGATACACACCACTACTGAAATTTTCCTCTTTGCCGAGTGTTAGGCTCTTTGCCAAGTGCACTAAATCGGACACTCGACAATACTGTCTTTGCCGCGTACTTAACTCGGCAAAAACATGAAACTCGGCAAAAACGTGAAACTCGGCAAACAGGCACTTTGCCGAGTGTCGGGGACAAAACGCTCGGTAAAATAGGAAAACTGGCAAACAAGGCTTTGCCGAGTGCTACACTCGGAAGGGGTCTTTACCGAGTGTCACACTCGGCAAAAGGGGGGGTCTTCACTAAACTGCATGGTTTTGACTGTAGAGGTTGCATACGACCTTGGATGAAGATGGTCCAAAAATCAAAGTTGTTCATTTTGACGAGACGGACAATTTGTATGTTGAAAAACTTTTCATTTTAGGCCATATTAATTGCACTTTTTGGCATGCCAAATATTAATATAGTCTCAAATGACCAAGGTGATGGCCATATTCATTGCATAGTTTTATTATAATGTTCCCAAATCAAACACATAGGTGCATCTTGACATTACCAACAATGTTGCCAAATAGAGTTTCCTACTTTTTGTACAAAAATCATTTTTCATTTTCCAAGTGTAAAAAATGGGTGTTTTTTGTGAAGCAAGTACAAAAATCATGGTGCAAAATGGCACCACTCCAATTATCACAGTAAGTAGACCATATTTTATGCACAATTCCCAAGTTTCATCGATATTCTAGTTTTCTAGCTACTTTCGCACATTTAATTAACTTTATGCCAATTTCCCGATAGTAATTAAAATTTGAACTGGAAGTGTGTGATAGCTTGGTCATCAAAATTAGCAAAAAGAGATTCAACCCCTTGTAATAAATAGCCATGTCGACCATTTTGACCCCGTATTAAAAAAGATAGAAAAAGAATACAAGTTCAAAAAATGCAATCCTTTTGCATGAAGTCCTGTTATGTGTACTAGTTTTGGAAGGAAATACCAAACTTTCAATATAACAAATTTGAAAAAGATCCTTCACAAAACGGGCTATCGTGTATGAACATTAATGACTTTCAATTCAAAGGACCAAGGTGATGGTCATATTCATTGCATAGTTTATTATAATATTCCCAAATTAGACACATAGACGCATATTGACATTACAAACAATGTTGCCAAATAGAGTTTCCTTTTTTACAAAAAAAAAACATTTTTCATTTTCAAAGTGTCAAAAATGGATTTTTTTTGTGAAGAAATTACGAAAACCAGGGTGCAAAATGGCACCACTCCAAGTGTCACCATAATTAAACCATATTTTATGCACAATCCCTGTGTTTCATGGATTTTCTATATTTCTGGTTACTTTCGCACATTTAAATGACTTTATGTCAATTCCCGGAAGTGATTCAAATTTGAACTGCAAGTGTGTGATAACACTTTCATAAAATTAGCAAAAAATATTTTTATGCACATATATAGTCATTATATGGGAGAACCACTTAGTGTTTTGAGAGATTCATCGCCTTGTGATAAATCACCATGCCGTTCATTTTGACCCCGTTTTGAAAAAAATGAAAGAAAATGAATACAAGTTCAAAAAATGCAGTGGTTTCGCATGGAGTCCTTTTATGTGTACTAGTTACGAGGAAAAATACCAAAGTTTTCATATGACTAATTTGAAAAAAAATCCTTCACAAAATATGCTATCGCCTATGAACATTCATGGATTTCAAGTCAAATGACCATGTGATGCCCATATTCATTGCATGGTTTAATATAATGTGCCCAAACTTGGATCATGGATGCATCTTGTCATTACAAACAAGGCTGCCAAATACAGTTTCCAACTTTTTTGTAAAAATAAGTCATTTCCCATTTTCTAAGTGTAAAAAAGAGTATTTTTATGAAGCAAGCACAAAAAACAGGGTGTAAAATGGCAACAGTCCAATTTTCACAAAAAATATACCATATTTGGTGGACAATTCTCAAGTTTTATGAATTTTCTAGATTTCTTGCTATTTCCACACATTTAAAACACTTCTGATTTCCCAAAAGTATTTCAAATTTGAAATGCAAGTCTGCAATTACTCAGTCCAAATATTTTTAGATACACAAGTATTCACTATATGGAAGAACCGCTTAGATTTTTCATATTTTCTTGTGTGTTCACAATATTTCTATTCATTTTTTTGTGTTTACCGAGTGTTACGCTAATTAAAAATCATGTTTTTTCTGATTGGTTGAGAGAAAGCACACTCTTCTCAACCAATCTGAGAACAACATACGGAATGATGACGTGGCGTCATGGCAGCCGCACATCTCTTACTCTCTCTTCTATCTCTCTCCCACTCTCTTCTAAATCACGAGCGTGTGTCTCATTTCCTCATCTCTCTCCTTGTCTTCTCTCGCGGCCACCACCGGCGGGCAGTGGCCGACCACCAGCACCGCCGCGACATTGCGAGCGCGCCATGGAGAACAAGGCCCGCAGACATTCGTCTCCTCCGGCCGCTGACCTCGCCCTTCCGATGGCACGCCAGATCAGCCAGTACGTCGAGGTCGTGCGGACGACCGACCGGACTCCCAACTACACGCGCTTGGCTCCGCCGTCTTTGCTCCTCTTCCTGACCTAGCTGTTGCTCCTCTTCCGCAGGTCCTTCTCTTCATCGATCACGCAAGCAGCACCACCACCAGCGGTGTAGCTAGCTAGCTAGTATACTGGTGTGCTAGCTAGTACTCCGATGTTCTGGCTAGCCGGTGCAATAGTAGCTCAGGAGGACGGCGAGGATCAAGAGCAGCAACAGCGCACACGACAAGCAGCAACGGGCACGCGATGGCAAGCAGCGGTAGCAGTCGGCGCCTGCATTTGACCACCAATGGATATAGGACGGGGTCAGGCGGCGCTATTTTTTTTTCTATTTACTCCCTTTACCGAGCGGTACTCTCGGTAAACTACCTTGCCACATAGCTACAACACCATTTGCGCCGTCCCGTCTGATCGCTTTTTTTGCCGAGTGACCGTATTTGAAACTCGGTAAAGACTTTGTCCAGTGTTTGACAAGTGGATCTCGGCAAATTTTTGTTTGCCGAAAAGGGGTACGCCGAGTGTCCTTTGCTGAGTACAACACTTGGCAAAGGCTTTGCCGAGTGTTTGTGGCACCCACACTCTCAGGTTTTATGGTCTCTACCTTAGGTTGCTTATTTTGCATTCTGTGAAGAACAAATGTGGTATAGTATGAGAGCATGTAAAGGGCAAAACAAAGTAATGCGCAAAGAATACCCCCCCCCCCCCCCCCCCCCGCGTCCACAGACACACACAAACACCCTGCTGCCAGCAACTCCTTTTCCGTACCTAGCACAATGATTGTTGGATTGATGTAGCGATTTTTTGCAACCACTCAAAGGACATAAAAATAAGGAAAAAATTGGGAACTTATTTAAAATTAACTAGCTAGTGGTGTCTGTGAAGTTCAAGAAAAAGCTGGACTTTTTCTTGACAACAAGTTAATGTCAAAGAATTAATAAATGTATTTGCAAAAAAAGAAAGCAAACCGAATTAACGATAAAACTGGTTTAGGTTTTCACTATAGACAATGGTAGTAGTCTGAACCAGATACAAACCAATAAAAAACAAGATCTCAAATCTCCAACCATTAAAGAGTTGTATGTTAGTCCTTTCTTATGTTCAACCCAAATTTTACAATAACACTATTATACTTAAATCTTGATTATTGCAATACATAAATAATTAATTAATGCACCAGCTTGCGGTTGTAACCAGACAAGATGAACCTATGAACTTGCAAGAATGGCAATCGGATCGACATCCACACAACACCGGTATGAACATTGTCTAGATCAAACTTTATTTGTATTTTATTTCATAATTTAAACTCGTTTGTGCGGATCACACATGACATTGTGTGACACTTTATTTGCCACCGCTACATCGACATGCCCATCGACTAAGCAACGGCGATCCAACTATATATTACTAGAGATATTTTCTTATCAGTAGGCACCAACTTGGGTGCCAACGCCGAATGGCACACTAGTGGTGGTGCCGTACACCGGCACGTTGACACTGCACATCATTGGCAGGGTACGGAGTGCAATGGAAGTCATCAACTCAAGTTGAGCTATTTGGTGTGGCTGCAACAAGGTACCCTGTGGTACCTGTTGTTGTTGAGGCCATTGACCCAGTTGTTGTTGTTGAGGTCGTTGGAAAGAACACTGTCCGAGCTGCTTCTGTTGTTGTTGGGGTTGGGAGACACCTTGGACCGACTGTTGGGGTTGTTGCTGCTGAGGTTGGTTGAAACCCTGACCATGTTGTTGTTCTTGTAGGACGATCGAGTAGATGATGGCACGGATTGCATCATAGCGTGATTGTTCGGGGATTCGCGGCAGCTGCTGGCAACATTGTTGCTGCATCACATGGCAACTGCTCTGCCACAACATTTGCGACCTAGCAAGACTTTGTGGCATTGCCACAGGGCTGCATTGCTGCTGGAGGAATACCTTGCATGGGTTTAGCTGCTGCAAGATAGATGGCTGAACATATGGTATTTGTTGTTGCGGAAGAACCGGTTGTTGGTGTTGCGAAAAAGGTGGTTGTTGCGGTAGAATTGGTTGTTGTTGTTGCTGTTGCGAAAATGGTGGTTGTTGCGGTAGAACTGGTTGTTGCTGCTGCTGAGAAAATGGTGGTCGTTGTTGTGAAAATGGGGGTTGTTGCAGTAGAAGTGGTTGTTGTTGCTGCGGGAATGGTTGTTGTTGCTGCGAAAATTGTGGTTGTTGTTGCTGCGAAAATGGTGGTTGTTGCGGTAGAATTGGTAGTTCTTGCTGCGAGAATGGTGGTTGTTGCTGTGAAAATGGTGGTTGTTGTTGCTGCGATAATGGTGGTTGTTGTTGCTGTGAACATGGTGGCTGTTGTGGAAATGGTTGTGGTTGTTGTTGGATCGGTTGCTGTTGGTGGTACCATAATATTTGTTGTAGTGGTAATGGTTGTTGTTGCGATGGTTTCTCCAAGCCAGGGATGTGGCTAGTCTCCATTTGTGCAATGGCACTTGTCGCTGCAACGGCAAGGAGGGCAAAGATGAGGAAGGTCTTCATGGTGAATTGGTGTTAACTAGTGTTGCTTGGTTTGATGCTTGTGCTTGTGATGATCATTATACTTCATGTCTATTTATAGTAGCCCATGCACCACCTCTTTCCTTCTTTGCATCAGCTTTAATAATTGTGTTTGGATGTTTCTGAAATGGATTTTTGGTACATTATGGTAGGTTGCACTAGCTATACGCGTACTTTTGGATTGATCATCAAAGTTGCTTTTTAGTTGTGCATATGATCATACACAAAGTACATGATGTTTGAGGTAGATGACTTGCCTTATTCACTTTACATGTCATGCATTTATCAGGATAGTATCACTTTTACACCCGATTTTGGAAAAGTTACATGATGTTTGCTATAGATGACTTGCCTTATTCACTTTACATGTCACACACTTATCAGGATATTATCACTTTTACACCCGATTTTGGAACCTTGCATAGGGTGTCAGCCTTAAACATGAAAAGGCAAAACTTGTGTAGGACTAAGTTGCAATCATGTGTGGGTTGTTAAGATATGCTCTATTATTAAAGCCTTACATGTGGAGGGTTCTTCTAGACTCAATTGTTTCTTATAGAACTAACATTGTATTGTCCTTTAAGATGGTAAGATAAATTGACACCTATAGAGCATGACACGACTCATCGAATTCCCTTTACATGTAAAGGATTGTAATTGCTTACAAGTCACTAACATATATCTGGTCCTAACTCTAGACACATCATCATCAGTTTGATCTTTGTGTTAAGGATTTTTATTTGATCATATCATTCTTTTGGCGGACTAAGTTTGCAATATTGTGCAAATATTTCAACGGGCCCACCTGGTCTCTTTTACTAAATCTTTGGGGCAGGAGGTTGATATTTATTTGAATTGTGTAGAATATTTACATTGGTAACCTATTGGAATTATTGTATGTTCGTTATACTATGACGACAACATATATAGTTTGGTTTACTGTGGTTCATGTTCAGGTGTACAATAATGAATTTACTATATCAAGGTACTTTATCAACCCAAAATAAAAAATTCCAAACATTTCAACATTTTTCATGAACAAACCTTTAGAACCTATTCGCGACTATCCTCCTAGATCATGGACAACCAGCATATTTCATTTGTAGGATTTTGACAAGGTCTTGATTGTTTCCCACATAAAATGTTCTAGATTGTTTCATGGCAACTTGTTTGTGCCCGACTATTTTCAAACTTCTTATCTAGGCCATACTTATGTTTTTCTGTCATTAATCTATTAACTGCTGAATGAGGTGGTCCCAAATGATAAAGAAAACTATGTTAGGAGTATGGGCATCTCTTTCAATAAAACCAGAGGATTTTATGATTATGATTTGGTTCGAAATATGTTAATGATATGTGCACTCGATCTGGGCCCTTATCCGATGAATTGAAAAGTGTTAAATGGCCCATGCATAAATCTATATTTGTTCACAAGTATCAGAAATCTGGAATGGTGACACTACATATTCAATTCAAATTTGAAAATACATCTGATCCCAGCTATAAAGGTCGCCATGTGTCTCAAAGGAGTCTCCATGGCAACTCTGGCCGTCTGCAATTACACTAGATGGCATGCTAGTCTGCCATCCATCGTGGGGATCCGCCGACAGGACAGGTCAGAGTTCCCGCGGTTGCAACTAGCAGGTTATTCATCCAATCTCTGTTCGTCAGTTAGTGCTCGATCCTAGAGTAAATGGTACTTGTATGGATATATAGTTGCAGAGAGGAATTTCTTTGCCTAGTGTTTGATCGGATTGCTAGCTGGATTGGTGGAGAAATCACTACTTCTTCGTGGTAGGGTAGCAGTGGACAATTAGTACAGACATACCTGGCAAAAAATTCTGGTGTGTTGAGAAGTATATTAAGTGGAGATAGTACTAGATCTGATGGCTGCCGGAGATAGTAGTAGATGTAATACTACACACTGGCACAGTATGAGGTCATTATATTGTTCTGTACAAAGTCTGTCACTGAGATGTACATATATGAGTTACAGCCGTATATATATTTCTTGCAAAATCCATGCTTCCTTGCAGGTGCCCCCGAGACAGAGCCTATTCCCTATTTGGTACGGTGAGTATTAAATCGAAACTCAAAATATGCATTTATCGATTTGTCAATCTCACATTATATGCATCTGATAGGAGAGGTTATCGTCAGAGGTTGTGGAACAATCTGAAGGACACTTGTGGTTAAGCAGCAACAGCAGCAGGTGAAGTGTTTCATGTCAGTCAGTTGGTAGTCAGACTGGCACTTGTTTAATTTGGATGATACAGTTTTTTATTCACTTTGGTAAATGCCAATGGACAATGACCAATTTGGATGATACACGTGAGGAATAGACTACAGAAAGACTAGTTATGTGGTCACCTGGGACTCTAGAGTGTTTTTAGGTGCCATGCAGTCTTGTTTTGCTGTTATAGACTTGATAAATGCTATGAGCTATTTTTGACAGCACCAGTGTCGTTTCATTGTTGGTTTAGCAGGTGCTTTGGCTAAAAGAAGAAAAGAAAAATGTTACGCACGCCTAGGTTATGTCATGATTGTTATTGGCTTTGACAAACTTTGACCTCTGTCTTCTTCAGATATCTGTATCAGTGCTGATGGTATCCCAGCAGTGCTGGTTACTGGGGAAGTGTATGCGGCATGTCGAATCATTCTTCCGCAGGAGGCCCCTAAAGCTTCAACTTGTTGAGAAACTGTCTGCACTCCGCAGTTTGGAACCTTGCGGCATGATGCTGTGAATTTCTTGGATAGTGGGCTTCCCTGATGGCTGCTCTGCTAGTGCTAGCTCAGGGAATGGCCTCTACAACTGAACTGTACTGCAGTCGGTCTTGACCGAGAATTGTTGGGGCCTATGGTGTAGGGCGACTGCTTGGCGTCGAGTTGAGCTGCAACGCTGAATCAAACCCTGGCCGACACAGACAATCAGATCTGGATTTGGTTTGCTGCTCGTCCTTTGGGTTCGTGCCCATGATGGGCAAGGTTCACCAGCAGTTTACTATCATCCATGGCGCTTTAACCCTGTGGTGTTCTACTTATCTGAACAACTTCTTGTTTTTGAAATGTCAACCGGGGTGTGTGTGTGTGTGTGTGTGTGTGTGTGTCACAAAAAGAGGAAGTCCTCAGTTTGTGATCATACAGCAGAGGTGAATAGAGGGGCAGAGGGCCACACAGTTTTTTTTTAGAAATGGAGGCGTACCCCCGGCCTTTGCATCATAATGATGCATGCAGCCATCTTATTAAAGAGTCTTGAAGTAGCACAAAGTCAAAAAAGTATTACAGCTCGCAAGCGAAGCGAACCAAAAAAAAAAGTACATGCCCAAAATCACTACCGGTAAGGCAAAGTAAAAGATAAGCTCCCTATACTCATATCCTGTTCTGCGACCGCCAACCGAACCGGTTGAATATAGCCCGTGCTACCATCTCCCACTGGTTGCACCCAGTAACCAAAGCCTCCCTGGAGTCCACAGGAGTGAGTAAGGACCACGTATGGATCAATGCGGTAGCTCTAAAGATGACCAGCAAGAAAGTTAAAATGTGTTGTCTGTTAAAAATCATATCATTCCTACAATTCCATATAGCCATAAAAGCGCACATACTCCAATCCGAATACGAGATACAGTAATATGCTCAACCCCAGCTAACCACATTCCAAACAACAATTCAATGTCAACTTGAGGATTAAAGTTAAAGGCTATATGGATCATTCTCCAAAGCAATTTGGCGAGTGGGCACTCAAGGAATAGATGTTGTATTGTTTCATCATGATCACAAAAACAACAACGTCAACAACCTACCCATCGCGTCTTTATTAAGATATCCTTGATGAGGATTACTTGCTTGTGGACGAACCACATAAATATTTTAATATGCAAGGGAACCTTAACCTTCCAAATATGTAACGATCTCGTGATTGGGCCAGAATTAATCAGATCCATGTAAAACGATTTCACCGTAAATGCCCCATTTCTAGCTAACTTCCAGTGCGTCCAATCAGGTTGGTCGGATAATTGAACATCTATCTGAGTTGTCATTTGATTAACGGGATCACATCATTAGGAGAATGATGTGATTGACTTGACCCATTCCGTTAGCTTAGCACTTGATCGTTTAGTATTCTGCTATTGCTTTCTACATGACTTATACATGTTCCTATGACTATGAGATTGTGCAACTCCCATTTACCGGAGGAACACTTTGTGTGCTACCAAACGTCACAACGTAACTGGGTGATTATAAAGGTGCTCTACAAGTGTCTCCGAAGGTACTTGTTGGGTTGGCGTATTCCGACATTAGGATTTGTCACTCCGATTGTCGGAGAGGTATCTCTGGGCCCACTCGGTAATGCACATCACTATAAGCCTTGCAAGCATTGTAACTAATGAGGTAGTTGCGGGATGATGTGTTACAGAACGAGTAAAGAGACTTGCCGGTAACGAGATTGAAATAGGTATTGAGATACCGACGATCAAATCTCGGGCAAGTAACATACCGACGACAAAGGGAACAACGTATGTTGTTATGCGGTTTGACCGATAAAGATCTTCCTAGAATATGTAGGAGCCAATGTGAGCATCCAGGTTCCGCTATTGGTTATTGATCGAAGACGTGTCTCGGTCATGGCTACATAGTTCTCGAACCCGTAGGGTCCGCACGCTTAATGTTCGGTGCCGATTTATATTATGAGTTATGTGTTTTGATGTACCGAAGGTAGTTCGGAGTCCCGGGTGAGATCGGGGACATGACGAGGAGTCTCGAAATGGTCAAGACGTAAAGATCGATATATTGGACGACTATATTCGGACATCCGAAAGGTTCCGAGTGATTCGGGTATTTTTCGGGGTACCGGAGAGTTACGGGAATTCGCCGGGGAGTATATGGGCCTTATTGGGCTTTAGGGAAAAGAGAGAGGGTAGGCTGTGCGCCCCCCAAGGCCTAGTCCGAATTGGACTAGGGGGAGGGGCTGCGCCCCCTCCTTCCTTCTCTTCTCTTTTCCCTTTCGTTGACTCCTACTCCTACTACTCGGAAGAGGGGCAATCCTACTCCCGGTTGGAGTAGGACTCCTCCAGGGCGTGCCATAGGAGGGCCGGCCCTTCCCCCTCCTCCACTCCTTTATATACGGGGGCAGGGGGCACCTCTAGACACACAAGTTGATCTGTTGATCTATTCTAGCCGTCTGCGGTGCCCCCTCCACCATATTCCACCTTGGTCATATCGTAGCGGTGCTTAGGCGAAGCCCTGCGTCGGTAACAACATCATCACCGTCATCACGCCGTCGTGCTGACGGAACTCTCCCGCAAAGCTCTGCTAGATCAGAGTTCGTGGGACGTCGTCGAGCTGAACGTGTGCTGAACTCGGAGGTGCCGTGCGTTCGGTACTTGGATCGGTCGGATCGTGAAGACGTACGACTACATCAACCGCGTTGTCATAACGCTTCCGCTTTCGGTCTACGAGGGTACGTGGACACACTCTCCCCTCTTGTTGCTATGCATCACCATGATCCTGTGTGTGCGTAGCAAATTTTTTGAAATTACTACGTTCCCCAACAGTGGCATCCGAGCCAGGTTTTATGCGTAGATGTTATATGCACGAGTAGAACACAAGTGAGTTGTGGGCGATACAAGTCATACTGCTTACCAGCATGTCATACTTTGGTTCAGCGGTATTGTTGGATGAAGCGGCCCGGACCAACATTACGCGTACGCTTACGCGAGACTGGTTCTACCGACATGCTTTGCACAGAGGTGGTTGGCGGGTGTCAGTTTCTCGAACTTTAGTTGAACCGAGTGTGGCTACGTCCGGTCCTTGAGAAGGTTAAAACAGCACCAACTTGACGAACTATCGTTGTGGTTTTGATGCGTAGGTAAGAACGGTTCTTGCTCAGCCCGTAGCAGCCATGTAAAACATGCAACAACAAAGTAGAGGACGTCTAACTTGTTTTTGCAGGGCATGTTGTGATGTGATATGGTCAAGGCATGATGCTATATTTTATTGTATCAGATGATCATGTTTTGTAATCGAGTTATCGGCAACTGGCAGGAGCCATATGGTTGTCGCTTTATTGTATGCAATGCAATCGCCCTGTAATTGCTTTACTTTATCACTAAGCGGTAGCGATAGTCGTAGAAGCAATAGTTGGCGAGACGACAACGATGCTACGATGGAGATCAAGGTGTCGCGCCGGTGACGATGGTGATCATGATGGTGCTTCGGAGATGGAGATCACAAGCACAAGATGATGATGGCCATATCATATCACTTATATTGGTTGCATGTGATGTTTATGCATCTTATTTTGCTTAGATCGACGGTAGCATTATAAGATGATCTCTTACTGAATTTCAAGGTATAAGTGTTCTCCCTGAGTATGCACCGTTGCAAAAGTTCTTCGTGATGAGACACCACGTGATGATCGAGTGTGATAGGCTCTACGTTCAAATACAACGGGTGCAAAACAGTTGCACACGCGCAATACTCAGGTTAAACTTGACGAGCGGAGCATATGCAGATATGGCCTCGGAACACTGAGATCGAAAGATAGAGCGTGAATCATATAGTACATATGATCAACATAGTGATGTTCACCATTGATACTACTCCATCTCACGTGATGATCGGACATGGTTTAGTTGATATGGATCACGTGATCACTTAGAGGATTAGAGGGATGTCTATCTAAGTGGGAGTTCTTAAGTAATATGATTAATTGAACTTAAATTTATCATGAACTTAGTACCTGATAGTATCTTGCTTGTCTATGTTGTTGTAGATAGATGGCCCGTGCTATTGTTCCGTTGAATTTTAATGCGTTCCTTGAGAAAGCAAAGTTGAAAGATGTTAGTAGCAATGATGCGGATTGGATCCGTGATCTGAGGATTATCCTCATTGCTGCACAGAAGAATTATGTCCTTAATGCACCGCTAGGTGACGGACCTATTGCAGGAGCATAAGCAGACGTTATGAACGTTTGGCAAAACTCGGTATGATGACTACTTGATAGTTTAGTGCACCATGCTTTATGGCTTAGAACCGGGACTTCAAAAATGTTTTGAAACGTCACGGAGCATATGAGATGTTCCAAGAGACGAAATTAGTATTTCAGACTCATGCCCATGTCAAGAGGTATGAGACCTCTGACAAGTACTTTGCCTAAAAGATGGAGGAGAATTCCTCAACTAGTGAGCATATGCTCAGAATGTCTGGGTACTACAATCACTTGAATCAAGTGGGAGTTAATCTTCCAGATAAGATAGTGATTGACAGAGTTCTCTAGTCACCATCACCAAGTTACTAGAACTTCGTGATGAACTATAATATGCAAGGGATAACAGAAACAAGTCCCAAGCTCTTCGTGATAATGAAATCGGCGAAGGTAGAAATCAAGAAGGAGCATCAAGTGTTGATGGTCAAAAAGACCACTAGTTTCAAGAAAAAGGGCAAAGGGAAGAAGAAGGGGAACTTCAAAAAGAACGGCAAGCAAGTTGCTGCTCAGGAGAAGAAACCAAAGTCTGGACCTAAGCCTGAAACTGAGTGCTTCTACTGCAAAGGGACTGGTCACTGAAAGCGGAACTGCCCCAAGTATTTGGCGGATAAGAAGGATGGCAAAGTGAGCAAAAGTATATTTGACATACATGTTATTTATGTGTAATTTACTAGTGTTTATAGCAACCCCTCGGTAATTGATACTAGTTCAGTTGCTAAGAGTAGTAACTCGAAACGGGAGTTGCAGAATGAACAGAAACTAGTTAAGGGCGAGGTGATGATGTGTGTTGGAAGTAGTTCCAAGATTGATATGATCATCATCACACACTCCCTATACTTTCGGGATTAGTGTTGAACCTAAATAAGTGTTATTTTGTGTTTGCGTTGAGCATAAATATGATTTGATCATGTTTATTGCAATACGGTTATTCATTTAAGTTAGAGAATAATTGTTGTTTTGTTTACATGAATAAAACCTTCTATGGTCATACACCCAATGAAAATGGTTTGTTGGATCTCGATCGTAGTGATACACATATCCATAATATTGAAGCCAAAAGATGCAAAGTTAATAATGATAGTGCAACTTATTTGTGGCACTACCGTTTTGGTCATATTGGTGTAAAGCGCATGAAGAAACTCCATACTGATGGGCTTTTGGAATCACTTGATTATGAATCACTTGATGCTTGCGAACCATGCCTCATGGGCAAGATGACTAAAACTCCGTTCTCCGGAACAATGGAGTGAGTAACAGATTTGTTGGAAATCATACATACTGATGTATGTGGTCCAATGAATGTTGAGGCTCGCGGCGGGTATCGTTATTTTTCCGCCTTCACAGATGATTTGAGCAGATATGGGTATATCTACTTGATGAAACACAAGTCTGAAATAGTTGAAAAGTTCAAAGAATTTCAGAGTGAAGTGGAGAATCATCGTAACAAGAAAATAAAGTTTCTACGATCTGATCGCAGAGACGAATATTTGAGTTACGAGTTTGGCCTTCAATTAAAACAATGTGGAATAGTTCCACAAACTCATGCCACCTGGAACACCACATAATGGTGTGTCCGAACGTCATAACCGTACTTTATTGGATATAGTGCGATCTATGATGTCTCTTACCGATTTACTGTTATTGTTTTGGGGTTATACATTAGAGACTGCTGCATTCACGTTAAATAGGGCACCATCTAAATCCGTTGAGATGACGCCTTATGAACTATGGTTTGGCAAGAAACCAAAGTTGTCGTTTCTTAAAGTTTGGGGCTGCGATGCTTATGTGAAAAACTTCAACCTGATAAGCTCGAACCCAAATCGGAGAAATGTGTCTTCATAGGATACCCAAAAGAGACTGTTGGGTACACCTTCTATCACAGATCCGAAGGCAAGACTTTTGTTGCTAAATTTGGCTCCTTTCTAGAAAAGGAGTTTCTCTCGAAAAAAGTCAGTGGGAGGAAAGTAGAACTTGATGAGGTAACTGTACCTACTCCCCTATTGGAAAGTAGTTCATCACAGAAACCGGTTTCTGTGACATCTACACCAATTAGTGAGGAAGCTAATGATGATGATCATGAAACTTCAGATCAAGTTGCTACTAAATGTCGTAGGTCAACCAGAGTAAGATCCGCACCAGAGTGGTACGGTAATCCTGTTCTGGAAGTCATGTTACTAGACCATGACGAACCTATGAACTATGAGGAAGCGATGATGAGCCCAGATTCCGCAAAATAGCTTGAGGCCATGAAATCTGAGATGGGATCCATGTATGAGAACAAAGTGTGGACTTTGGTTGACTTGCCCGATAATCGGCAAGCCATCGAGAATAAATGGATCTTCAAGAAGAAGACAGACGCTGACGGTAATGGATCTCCAAAGGCCGCTAACACTGTGTGTAAGCTCCAGCGATCCATTTATGGACTGGTGCAAGCATCTCGGAGTTGGAATAAACGTTTTGATAGTGTGATCAAAGCATACGGTTTTATACATACTTTTGGAGAAGCCTGTATTTATAAGAAAGTGAGTGGGAGCTCTGTAGCATTTCTGATATTATATCTGGATGACATATTGTTGATTGGAAATGATATAGAATTTCTGGATAGCATAAAGGGATATTTGAACAAGAGTGTTTTCAATGAAGGACCTCGGTGAAGCTGCTTATATATTGGGCATTAAGATCTATAGAGATAGATCAAGACGCTTAATTGGACTTTCACAAAGTACATACCTTGACAAAGTTTTGAAGAAGTTCAAAATGGATCATGCAAACAAAGGGTTCTTGCCTGTGTTACAAGGTGTGAAGTTCAGTAAGACTCAATGCCCGACCACTGCAAAAGATAGAGAGAAGATGAAAGATGTTCCCTATGCTTCAGCCATAGGCTCTATCATGTATGCAATGCTGTGTACCAGACCTGATGTGTGCCTTGCTATTAGTTTAGCAGGGAGGTACCAAAGTAATCCAGGAGTGGATCACTGGACAGCGGTCAAGAACATCCTGAAATACCTGAAAAGGCCTAAGAATATGTTTCTCGTTTATGGAGGTGACAAAGAGCTCATCATAAATGGTTACGTTAATGCAAGCTTTGACACTGATCCGGACGATTCTAAAATCGCAAACCGGATACGTGTTTATATTGAACGGTGGAGCTGTCAGTTGGAACAGTTCTAAACAAAGCGTCGTGGCGGGATCTATGTGTGAAGCGGAGTACATAGATGCTTCAGAAGCAGTGAATGAACGAGTCTGGATGAAGGAGTTCATATCCGATCTAGGTGTCATACCTGGTGCATCGGGTCCAATGAAAATCTTTTGTGACAATACTGGTGCAATTGCCTTAGCAAAGGAATCCAGATTTCACAAGAGAACCAAGCACATCAAGAGACGCTTCAACTCCATCCGGGGTCAAGTCCAGGTGGGAGACATAGAGATTTGCAAGATACATACGGATCTGAATGTTGCAGATCCGTTGACTAAGCCTCTTCCCCGAGCAAAATATGATCAGCACCAAGACTCCATGGGTGTTAGAATCATTACTTTGTAAACTAGATTACTGACTCTAGTAAACCCTTTGAGTGTTGGTCACATAGCGATATGAACTATTGGTGTTAATCACATAGTGATGTGAACTATTGTTGTTAAATCACATGGCGATGTGAGCTAGATTATTGACTCTAGTGCAAGTGGGAGACTGAAGGAAATATGCCCTAGAGGCAATAATAAAGTTATTATTTATTTCCTTATATCATGATAAATGTTTATTATTCATGCTAGAATTCTATTAAATGGAAACATG
The DNA here is from genome assembly GCF_018294505.1 of Triticum aestivum. Taxonomy (NCBI): domain Eukaryota; kingdom Viridiplantae; phylum Streptophyta; class Magnoliopsida; order Poales; family Poaceae; genus Triticum; species Triticum aestivum. Next base: position 7,596,185 of record NC_057796.1, read on the forward strand.
ATACATGTGTGAATACATAGACAAACAGAGTGTCACTAGTATGCCTCTACTTGACTAGCTCGTTGATCAAAGATGGTTATGTTTCCTAGCCATAGACATGAGTTGTCATTTGATTAACGGGATCACATCATTAGGAGAATGATGTGATTGACTTGACCCATTCCGTTAGCTTAGCACTTGATCGTTTAGTATTCTGCTATTGCTTTCTTCATGACTTATACATGTTCCTATGACTATGAGATTATGCAACTCCCGTTTACCGGAGGAACACTTTGTGTGCTACCAAACGTCACAACGTAACTGGGTGATTATAAAGATGCTCTACAGGTGTCTCCGAAGGTACTTGTTGGGTTGGCGTATTTCGAGATTAGGATTTGTCACTCCGATTGTCGGAGAGGTATCTCTGGGCCCACTCAGTAATGCACATCACTATAAGCCTTGCTAGCATTGTAACTAATGAGTTAGTTGCGGGATGATGTGTTACGGAACGAGTAAAGAGACTTGCCGGTAACGAGATTGAACTAGGTATTGAGATACCGACGATCGAATCTCGGGCAAGTAACATACCGATGACAAAGGGAACAACGTATGTTGTTATGCGGTTTGACCGATAAAGATCTTCGTAGAATATGTAGGAGCCAATATGAGCATCTAGGTTCCGCTATTGGTTATTGACCGGAGACGTGTCTCGGTCATGTCTACATAGTTCTCGAACCCGAAGGGTCCGCACGCTTAAAGTTCGGTGACGATTTATATTATGAGTTATGTGTTTTGATGTACCGAAGGTAGTTCGGAGTCCCGGATGAGATCGGGGACATGACGAGGAGTCTCGAAATGATCGAGACGTAAAGATCGATATATTGGACGACTATATTCGGACATCCGAAAGGTTTCGAATGATTCGGGTATTTTTCGAAGTACCAGAGAGTTACGGGAATTCGTCGGGGAGTATATGGGCCCTATTGGGCTTTAGGGAAAAGAGAGAGGGGAGGCTGCGCCCCCCCCCCCCCAAGGCCTAGTCCAAATTGGACTAGGGGGAGGGGCTGCGCCCCGTCCTTCCTTCTCTTCTCTTTTCCTTTTCCTAGACTCCTACTCCTACTACTTGGAAGAGGGGGAATCCTACTCCCGGTGGGAGTAGGACTCCTCCTGGGCGCGCCATAGGAGGGCCGGCCCTTCCCCCTCCTCCACTGCTTTATATACGGGGGCAGGGGGCACCTCTAGACACACAGGTTGATCTGTTGATCTATTCCAGCCGTGTGCGGTGCCCCCCTCCATCATATTCCACCTCGGTCATATCATAGTGGTGCTTAGGTGAAGCCCTGCGTTGGTAACAACATCATCACTGTCATCAGCCGTCGTGCTGACGGAACTCTCCCGCAAAGCTCTGCTGGATCGGAGTTCGTGGGACGTCATCGAGCTGAACGTGTGCTGAACTCGGAGGTGCCGTGCGTTCGGTACTTGGATCGGTCGGATCGTGAAGACGTACGACTACATCAACCGCGTTGTCATAACGCTTCCGCTTTCGGTCTACGAGGGTACGTGGACACACTCTCCCCTCCCGTTGCTATGCATCACCATGATCCTGTGTGTAGGAAATTTTTTGAAATTACTACGTTCCCCAACACTATCATCCTCCGGACCAAGTGCATCGAGGCAGTCCATCGCTCACCAACTAGCGCATGTCAGAACTGAATATTCAAGGGAGTCGTTTTTAATACTGTGCCTACGTAATCCTCCTTACATTGCACGATGTTATAAAGGGTGGGATGTTGTACGCCTAGGGGCGTCTCTCCTAACCACGTATCCTTCTAAAATCTTGTTGACATCCCATTGCCAACCAAGAATTTGACCCTACGAAAGAACAAGTCCTACGTTCTCATGAGTCCCTTCCAGAATGGCGAGTCAGTTGGTCTCACGGTAACCTGGGCGAGCGTTTTTGACTGTAAATACTTATTGCGTAGAATCTGTGCCCACATACCTTCCGGCTCTGCCTCTAACTTGTAGAGCCATTTACTCATAAGACATTTATTCTTAATTTCCAGGTTCTCAATACCGAGACCCCCCTGGTCCTTGGGTCGGCAAAGAATATCCCATCGGGCGAGACGGTATTTCCTCTTGGCCTCATCAGACTGCCAGAAGAATTGAGATCTAAATAAATAAAGTCTCTTCCGCACCCCTTTCGGTATCTCGAAGAACGATAGCAGGAACATCCGCATACTAGTACGTACCGAGTTAATCAGCACTAGCCGACGTCCATACGACATAAGCTTGCTCTTCCAACTACTAAGCTTTTTTTCAATTCGATCTTCGTTGCACTTCCATTCTATATTAGATAACTTACGGTGATGAATCGGTATGCCCAAATAACTGAATGGCAAAGAACCTAATTCACACCCGAATAGTTGTCTATACATGTCTTGCTCTTCTTTGGCCTTTCCAAAGCAGAACAACTCGCTCTTGATAAAATTTATCTTTAATCCAGACAATTGTTCGAAGAGACATAATATGACTTTCATATTTCGCGCTTTTGCAATGTCATGTTCCATGAATAGGATAGTGTCGTCAGCGTACTATAAAATGGAGACTCCCCCATCGACCAGATGAGGGACTAACCCCTCCACATGACCGTTTTGCTTGGCCCTACAAATAAGAATGGTCACCATATCGGCCATTATATTAAATAGGAGAGGAGACATGGAATCCCCTTGTCTCAATCCCTTGTGTGTATGAAAGTAATGACCAATATCATCGTTAACCTTGATTCCGACACTACCCTTCTAGACTTGAGAACCCACTTGGTTCTGCCAGGCCTCACTAAATCCTTTCATGTGCATTGCCTGCTGAAGGAAAGGCGATTTAACTTTATCATATGCCTTCTCAAAATTCACTTGGAAGATAACCCCTCCATCTAGCTTCTTCGAATGAATTTCATGCAGGGTTTCATGTAGAACGACCACCCCTTCAAGTATGTGTCGCCCCGGCATGAAAGCTGTCTGGCTCGGTGGTACCACTGAATGAGCAATTTGTGTCAATCTATTGGTACCCACTTTCGTGAATATTTTGAAACTCACATTAAGAAGACATATTGGCCTGAATTGTTCGATCCGAACTGCCTCTTCTTTCTTTGGCAACAGTGTAATCATACTAAAGTTAAGATGAAACAGTTCTAAATGACCGTTAAAAATCATGAAACATAGGCATAAGATCATCTTTAATAATATGCCAACATTTCCTATAGAATTCAGCTGGAAACCCATCTGGTCCCGGTGCTTTATTCAGTTTCATTTGTGAGATTGCATCCAAAACCTCTTTGTCAGTAAATGGTGCAGATAGAATATCATTCTCCTCTACTCGAAGCTGAGGGATATCTCCAATAAAATATTCATTAAGGGACACCGTGCTTGCTTCCGGAGGCCCAAAAAGTTCTTTGTAATAATTAGAGATATAAGCTTTCAGATTCTCACGCCCTGCAATTGTCCCGTTGTCCTGTTCAAGCTGTATTATTTTCTTCTTCCTATGTTTACCATTCGTGATCATATGAAAGAATTGTGTATTGTCATCCCCTTGGACAACCTTAAGCACTTTAGCCCGCAATGCCCACTTGAGCTCCTCTTCTCTAAGAAGGGCTCGTAAGCCTTGATGGGTTTCGGACTTGGAGCTCTGCTCATCAGCCGTAGGAAGGTTAACTTCAGCTTTTAAATCTAGCGCATCTATTAATTGGGTGAGTCGCTCTTTTTCTTGTATGTATATGCCACTCTCGTTTCTGGCCCAATCTCGCAAAACTGTCTCAGTTGTCTAATTTTATTTTGCCGTCTCTCAATAATTGTTCGTCCACTAACAGGGTTTGCCCATTCGCGTGCAATGATCTCCAAGAAGTTTTCTTTCTCGAATCAACCTAGTTCGAACGAGAAAGCATTCTTGTTTGCAATATGTGTAGCCTATCCCGAGTCTACTAGTAATGGTGTGTGGTCTGAGATCGCCCTCTGCATCGCATGTACCGGCACTAATGGGTATTTTTGTTCCCAATCCACACTAGCGAGCACCCTATCCAACTTCTCATAAGTTGGAGTGGGCAACGAATTGGCCCATGTAAATTGTCTACCGGTGAGCTCAATTTCTCTCAAACTAAGACTCTCAATAATCATGTTAAACATCATAGACCAGCGTCCATCAAAATTGTCATTGTTCTTTTCATCTCTCCTCCGAATTATGTTAAAATCCCCTCTGACTAGGATTGGAACAGTCTCGTCTCCACAGATCCGCACCAAGTCGGCTAAAAAATCTGGTTTGAGTTTGGGTTGTGCTTCCCCATATACAGCAATGAGAGACCATCGGAAGCCATCCAATTTCGATCTCACCCGAAACTTGACAGCAGAATCCCCCCGAACCACGTTAAGCACCTCAAGCGTTTCGCACCGAACTCCTAGTAATATCCCACCAGATCTTCCTCTAGGAGGTAAAACGTGGCAATCAAAATCAATTCCTCCGGATAAAGTTCCAAGGAACTGTGAGGTGAAATTATCCCGTCCTGTTTCGAGTAGAGCAACGAAATCTAATTTTTTTCTCAATCGTTGTCTCTGCCAAGAACTTTCGTTTAGCCAAGTCAGCTAGACCTTTGCTATTCCAAAATATCCCTTTCATAAGTCATCATTGAATTTTTTTTCTTAGCCTTAACCCTAGCACTTCTATGAACTGCCGAAGTAGGATAAATTTTCTGTTTCCAGGGTCTCCTGGGCTTCTCCCCATCGCCCTTCGGGAACGTAGGATCGACAGAACACGAGACAGTGCCCTCCATCATTGGAGGCTCTACAGTGTCCCCAGTCTCCAACCCCTCCTCATCTTCGGCCTCCACATTAGGCAAGAGATTATCACATATGTTTTCAAGAGCAGCCATTCCTGAATTTTTTATGTCACTGTCATTCATAGGTTTGATTGATGCGAGATTCCGAATTGTTTCAGAAGCCCTCTCCGCTTCTAAATCTAAAAGATCATTTACAGATTTCGCAACCTCCTTCTCATTCAAACCCAAAGATATACCTAAGTCGTTTGCCTTATCAATAATTTCATGCTCGATGAAATGCAGAATTGAACAACTCTTATCAAAAGACATACCTTTAGTTGCCTCGACATCTCGAAGCTTGGCCGCCCTCATGGCGCGCGCTAGCTGCAGGTCATCAGCATCTAGTTGTCCCTGGATCCGGTTGCTGACACGCCTACCAGCTGTTACCGGATCCGGGATCCCACCGAAAGCGATAAGCTCCTCTGTAGTCATCTCCCGAGGCGTGTGGTCCCCGCTCCCACGCCCTTGCCTTGTTGCTGGTGAAGAAGGGTAAGGCGCGGTCGAGCGGGAAACGCCAACCGAAGTAATGGGAGAAGGAGACCATGGAGCCACCTGCTCGAGAGTCCCACTCCCCCCCCAAACCGTCAACGCGGCGTGGAGTCGAAACGGGAGAAGGGGAGTTGTTGGCCTCCTGCCCATACCCCTGTCTGTGCCGCCCGGAGCTACCCCGTGGTGAGAGGGCGCCGCGGGCTTCCTGCCCGCGCACCTCCCCAAGGTGGCCAGGGACCGCCGCGGGTGGGCTGGTGGTGCGAGCCTCCTGCCCACACCCCTCCCCCCCCCCCCCCCCCCCCCCGTCCACATGCAATCTGCAGTCCGATGCCCGGCGAATCCTTCGGCCCGGAATCAGCCCTCTGAGATGAAAGTACCTTTGTCGACACAACATCAGGCAGCATCACTGGCGGTAGCTCGATCTCCCATGGATCGTCCGCTTCAACTCAGTTACTCCATAACCGGCTAGGCGCAGACCGCGCTCCAAAAGAGCCAAACCGAAGTGTATTCATCGGTTTCATGGAAGACGACGCCTCCTTGGCAGACTTATCCGCCTTGTCCGACTGCGACTTCGGCCCCTCAGCCGACTCTCGTGGTGTGCTCTCAGGCCCCTTGTCTTGATTCCCGGGGGCTCCATCTCCCTCAGGCGTATCCATATCCTGATGCTCATCCCCCTCCTGAGGTATCGGTGTATCCTCAATCTCAATCTCAAGCACGTAAGTGACCCCGGCATGCGTCCACTTGACCACATCCGGCACGAACTCAAGACTGGTCACACTGACAAGTAACCTCGCAGCTCCGTGTGCACGAGTGAAAGGCATGTCTACCTGTTCCGTCTTACCAATGGGCGATCCCAAGCTTCTGGCTACCAAGAAGTGCTTAATCAGTTTGGGTGGTGCATCATAGAACCGTACCCAGACCTTCTCTAAAGGTGTACCCTCGGGCTCCTTCTGCTTCCACTCATCAAAAGCCATGATAATTTTCGTACTCGGTACTCTGCACATGCCAAACTTAAGGATATGGAACTGATCCTCTTTAGTGGGAAAATCGACCTTGAAAGTTTGGTTCTCCAACTTGACAAGGTCCCATTGATGGTTGCCTGGTACCAACTCCCGCAACTGCCGCACAATCTGTGCCTCTGTCATGATCCCATTAGTAACCTTGACAACTGCAGGAAAGGAGCTCTCCATCACATGCGCCATAGGTGCCACATCAGGTGACTCAAAAAACAATAACTCCTGACAGCAAACCCCGCAAATATTGACCACCAGCTTGGGGCCTGAAATAAGCGGGCACTCACTGGACACATGCTGCGATCTACAACAGTAATTACATAGCTCTGTGGTACATTCTGCCACAAAATGTCCCGGCTCGCCACATCTGTAACACGGTAACTTCTTCTTCTTAAGAGTCCACTTGGATAACTTTTCACCATCAGGTTTGTCCGATCCCTTGTCAGAACCTCCGTCACCGGCCTTAGCAGCTCCAGTGTTCATCACCGGAATGCTAACCGCTGCCAAAGCCTAGACCTTGTCTACAACCACCTCGGGAAGAGCAGGTGAGGCCATCTCCACCGTAGTAACTAGCTCGGCTTGGGCCACAACACCCACAACAACAGGCGGTGGTGGAGGTCACGGTGGAGGCAGGCGCCGACCCCTCCTCTCCCACCACGGAAACCACAATGACTTCCCCGGTTATATGGTTATTAGGGCCGGCCACCCCCTCGACGAAGTTGTCGGGAGGTCCTTCAAAACCGCGTCTGGTTCCTCCGCCATTGTACCACGCGTATCCGCCCCCACCTCCAGTGGAGGATGAACCGCGGTGCTGTCCTTCGCCATACGCATCATATCCATCGTCACCCCACTGTCCACGGGGCGGGTAACCATAGCCGTCAGCGCCGGAGTACTCACAGCCACCGCCATATTGGCCATCGCGGCCCCGGCCAAAGTACTGGCGCCCCGCAGCCGGTGCAGCAGTCGGCAGCCGCGCGTCCCGCGCTGCCTTTTGGTGCCTTGAAGCTCCCCATCCCAAGGGGTGGAATCGCCGAGATCCGCCTCCTGCGGCGGCGCGGGAAGAGACGGCTTCGAGGAGGGACCCTACAGCGACGGCAGCACACCTGCCGAAGAAGACGGCGGCGGCAGCAGGGCATCCGGCGGGTGCGGGCTGTCAGGTGGCAGCATCGCCTAGCAAGTGGGAGACTCTTATTTCTTCTTCAAGTAATAATGGAAAGGCCTTTCAGAGATTACAAGATGCACAGAGAGGGCCACGCAGTTACACAGAGATTACAAGATACATAGAGCTGCCAGGTGGGGCATCAGCGAGCAGCGTCGCTAGAACGATCTGAATAACTTGCACCACATTTGTTCTAAAGTTCCTGTTTTTTTTTTTACTACCAAACCTGCAGCTTTGCGCCTAACTTTGAAAAGGTTCCATATGACGATGCAATCCAAATTTGCCTTTTTGATCGACTACTCTCAGATGTAGTAGATTATACCAATGACAACAGCTGCAGATTTATATCCCACAAAAAACATGTTGGTTACTGAAGCTAAGTCGTAAGCACTTTTCACGGTGAAGATCCAGGCTTTTCCTTGTTTCCACATTATTACCCGAGTTGAATGATCTGCATTTCTCAGGCATCGCTTGTTTCATACAGGTCCACGACTCCACATCACCATTGTTGGTTTGGAGAGGGAGGAAAGGAAGAAGCGGGAAGGGCTCCTTTGTTCTAGTGGAGCTATGTCCGACTAGTTAGGGGTCATCCTGAGATGAAATCAAAATGTCAAAGGAGAAATCCGATGACTGTGTATGGGTGGCTCCATGAAATTTTCCTTCTTCTCTCGGTGCGTTGAGTCAGTGTTGTCGCCGCAATGCCGGTTAGTTGTGAAAAGGGTGGGCGCTTGTAACCTTGGTCTGACAAAAAATTTCTTACTAATATGTTCGTTCACTCAAATGAAATGTCCCAACAACCGCTAAAGATTGTTTAGATAGATAGAGAATACATGAAACATGTTGATGTATTTAAAGAGAAACAATCACATCTCTAGTTCAAAATGTTCTCTAGCCCACCGTGGTAAATTGTATAATTGTCTATGCAAACCATAAAAATTGATATCTAAACAAAAAATTTAAGTGAAGAAACCGCGGTTTAGCAAATGAAAAATTACAAAATAAATTAAGTGGTTGAAAACATAAGATTTGTTTTAAAGGGAGAGACACGGTGAGTGGGCCCTAAGTCCACCTTAACGACTTGTCAAAAGAGTCTTTAAAATTTTATGCCACATCAGCTTGATAGCCGCCACCCACGGATCAATTTCAGCATCAAATGCTAGTTATCGGCCTATCCCTGCAATTTGAAAATTCACTGCTGGATGCCAATTCTGTTCTCCGAATAAGTGAATGCCGGTGGTTTTTTGAAACCTAACCCCAATTATGGTGGTTACTTGCAATCTACTCCTAGAGCTTAAAGCACACTTTTTGGGCAGTAAGTTGGATATATGCATTATAATAGTGACACTGATCAGATTAGTAGTTCTGGAAAACAAATAGATGTGCAGATGCCATGCCAAATCATGCAAGTTAGTAAACATTTTTTTTAAACGAGTGGCTGTGTGCATCACACTGGTGCAGAGGCCTGGAGTTAACCTCCTTTTCGGGGGGAAATCCATGTTAGTTAATAGTTACAATCAGGTTAAGTAACTGGAGAAACTGGAAGATGCCCCGCGCGTTGCTGCGGGACCATTTTCTACAACTATATTGTCATATAAAGAAACAGGAAAAAAAGATATAATGTAAAGTCAATGACCTATGTAATCTAGCATGATGTTCACAAAGATTAAATGATGCCTTAGAATTGTCGATAAATAGAATATTGGTGATAAGAACACAATACATATGCGAAATGAACTCCACAACCAATGACTAAATCGGCGGGCACCTGCAAATGAGCCACTAAATATAGGTCTCTCTAAATTCCTGAAGCCAATCTTTTGAATGACACAAGTGAAGCACTGAAATTAGTACTGGTCTCAATATCTGGATGAAAAAAGTGATATCAATGGCATGGTTTCCTGACCGTTCCTACTCGCGATGTTTAGGTCCACCAAAACTAAAGGATCGCAAAAATTAGGGTGCGTCTACTCAGTAATAATGATCTAAGTGACATTATCAAGATCTGCTAAAAGAACATGATGTGGAAGCCTGGACGTGTAACAGAGGACAGAAGATGTCCTTGGCAACTCGCATGGCTCCAGTAAATTGCTGCTCCAAATCGGCCAATCTTAGTGGCGCGTGTTGTGTAGAATGATGGAGATGCCGCAGCAATGTATGTGCAGCAAGCGGATGGGTCTGTCACCATTTCTCTGATGATCTGTACGCGATACCAGTATGTCCACCCTGTGTAGAAGACAGAAAAATGAAATTGTGAAAACAAAATAGTTGCCTCACATATATGCCTACCTAAATTCATCCAAGCCTATCTTTTTGAATGAGTGACAATTATGACTTACTTGAATAGAAGGGATAATGAGATTTCGTCCTGGGTTGTTGTAGATGATTTGTTCCAACCAATGCATTGCATGCAATGAAGGGAATCATATGCATAACGTACTGAAACAAATATAAGATGCATGTCATGTGTTCATCCAGTTCACATAATAAATTTTATAGATGGGATGATTATGTACTAACTCGAGCGGTAGGAAACCTATGCAGGAAGAAAGCACAAATAACCATCGCCATCTGCAACAAATCATCGATCAACTTGTGGACAAATCTGACAAAATAAGAAATCAGATAAAAGATTGGATTAGACGAAGCAAAGAGGGCTAGAGAGGGACCCAATCACTCAGCGCGTACATGTTGGGAAGAGTAATCAAAGATCTGAGTCCAGTTGTGGTGGAAGATGATTCTCTTCTTTCAGAAAGGATAAGCGAGCGGTTCAGTTAGCTCCTCCGCATTTGTGTCATTGTGTGGTGCCGCCGTTCGTTTCTGGCACATTTGCAGGAAAGGAGATTGTGGGGAAGAGGAGACGATTAGGCAGAGTGAAGAGCCGAACAGGCACAGGCACGAGAGAAGACAGAAATCCAACGTCGTGCCATAGTGGGCATTTATTTTTTTTAAACAAAGTAGAGACGCAAGCGCTCATACACACGCGCATACACTCACCCCTATGAACGTACACACGCACATCCTACCCCTATGAGCACCTCCGAAAGACTAAGCCGGCATATCATCTTGAAATTTACGAAGTCACCACAGGCACCTCGTCGTCGACGGGAACGTCTCCTCCCACTGAATGCGCATCGCGGAAAATCCTGAAATAAATCCAGAAATAAATGCTTGAACCCTAGTGGACTGGGGATACCGCGGTCCTCTAACCATCCAACCACAGGTTGGTTCGCTAGTGGGCATTTATTCTGGCATGTATTCGTAGATGGGCCAATAAGCTGGCCTACTACGAGTTTGTATATGCAGCAGACCATGAGGCATATGGTGGCCTGGGGTTGCGGCGAGGTGGTGGCAGTGGAGGAGGAGCATCGATTCCTATGTGCATTGTTGGCAGTTGTGCGGCCGGCTAGCCGGCGCGGCCGGCCAGGGGAGATAGGCGACCCTGTGTGGACGAACAAAGAGGTTGTGAACGAAGACGCATTTGTTCCTCTTCCTATTCCGTAACTGACTAGAGAAATAAGAGGCCAGTCCTTGGCTCCCCACTTCTCATATGAAGTGGGCAATAAGTAATGATCCATGGTATGGGAGTATGACTATTCATATTCACATTGACTACACAAACCAAACTTTATTATCAGATCCACACTGAAAAGATATGATCCCAAACACACAACCAAACATATATCATAACTATAACAAACAAATGGACATGGATTTTTGGATTAATAGAATATCCTAGGCTAAAAATCCACTGATTACTTGAAAAGGAAAACATTGACAAGCTTGTATAGTTCCTTTCATAGCTACCCGTATATGGGTAGCTACAGCCCAACCTAGTTTTTGAACATATTATTGGATGGTGGCGCCAGATGTAGTGTCCTGCAAAAAAAAGGTATAATCAACATCACTACATACCAAGAAACCAGTCATTAAGGTATTGATGGAAATTTGTCAGGAAAATGTAACAATCATAATGCCAGATGACTAAAACTAGCTTTGAAATTTATAGGCTTATTTGTTAAATAACCTTAACTACGTCCAATTGTCAATACCATGACGTTTAAATTTCTTTCAGCTGGACAAGATATACATGCTAGAATCAAGAAGAAAAATATATACAGACTAAGTAGCTGAATGTATGTACTTACAGAAGGTTTGGCGTAGAATGCATGGATATTAAGTTCTTTAATAGTTTGAAATGTAGGGGGGTTGGCGGGCGTGTTATACTTGATGACCCCACGTGCCACAGCAAACTCCCCAGTCCCACCCATAATGGCCATCTGGCCTTGGCCTGTTTGAAAATTGATCCCCATCGCTTCGAATGATGATCCATTGTACATGATATAGTTTTGTACGGCAATATCATACTCCCTCCGTCCGAAAATACTTGTCATCAAAATGGATAAAAAGGGATGTATCTAGAATTAATATACATCTAGATACATCCTCTTTTATTCATTTTGATGACAAGTATTTTCGGACGGAGGGAGTATATCATATGAAATTGGAAAATATTTAGTATCTGAGACCTTTGTAACTAAGCATATATGCTATGTAACCAGGAAAACTAAAAACTTATACTAGTCCAAAAGTATATAAAAATAACCTAGAGTTCTTCTCGAACACCATGCTGAAGTAGTTGAACCAGCCTGGACCGGCTATGTCAGCTTGCACTTGCATGCCTTTGGTACGGGCAACAATGGTGGCAGTAGCGGGGTTTTGTCCATCAATTACAGTCCAGTCGGTAACGGAAGTTAGACCAAAAACAGATCGTTTGCTGGAGGTAACAATTACTACCTGGTTGGTGCCCGGCCCAGAGGCGATTTGGTGCAATTACAAGTGCAAGTTAACCTCGGACTCACGCTGAAGAACACAGGAAAGGGATGCAGTTGCCATGGATAGAATGAAATGCAGGATTAGGACCATGGACAGGACTACAAGGCTAGGGCTGGCCATGCCTAGCTAGGGTTTTGGCTGGCAGAAGATGGAGTAATTGACAAAAAACTACCACATTTCACGTAAGCGTCCCACAGAACTACCTTTTTTGAAAACTGACCAAAAACTCCAGTTTATTGCTGATTTCGTGATAAAAAACTACCACATCGCGTTGATGACCGTTTCAAGCGTTTTAAACGTCTTTCTGACAAATCGGGCCCACCTTTCAGGACGAAGGCCGCGCTAACGGCTAACGGCGCTCGCCTGGCGCCCGTTAGCCGTGCGCGTCGGTCGGCCCGGTCGGACCAGGACTAACCTGGCCGACCGGCTGGCTCGTCGTCCCCCACCACCTCACTCTCCCCCCACCCCCACCCCCCCCCCCCCCCCCCCGAGCTCACTCGCTCACTCACTCTGCTCCTCTGCTCTCCACTGCTCCTATTCTTCTTCTCGCACTCCGGCGACGCCGCGACCATGCCGTCGTGGCCCAACAGCAACGAGACCTCTGACGATGACGAGTACATGAGCGAGTTCAGTAGCATGCAGATGGAGTATTTTGTAAGTCAGCTCAATCTCTCCTCTCCTCTCCTCTGCTATGGTTAGGGTTAGGGTTTGAAGAAGGATATGGATTTCTCCATTTAAGTTCATGTATGCGAGCTGTAGTTGATATATATGTGTTTCCTGGTGCAGCAAACTCCAGACACTGTGATAGATCCAAGCTTTTCTGGGCTTGTGACTGAATCTGACCGTAGGTGCATCCCGCACAGGGAGAGGGCTGGCAAATTTGTGGCATTTGAAGGCACTGACACTGGCAGGAGATTCGTAGGATGTGTAACTGAGGTAATGAACCAAGTTGTCATGGCTGTGATTGATTCATTTTGTGCTTTTTTGAATAATGCTGCTGCTTTTCTCATTTTTGCTTAATTATAAGAGCAGTGCTCTGTCTAAATTATGTACTTATAGCAAATAGCAGCAAAGAGCAATGGAACCAAGAGCTAGTGTAGTGTAGCTACATTTATGAGTACTGTTTATGATTTGTTATTGTGAATATGTTTGTTAATGAAGAATAAAGCTCACTTCAAATTTAACTGAATTTTCAGGATGGTGTGAACTGTTGTGTTTTAGAGTGGGTAGATGCCCCTTGGCCTGTAACTTTGCAAAGGTGCTTAACCAAGCTCTGGGATATGTATCATGAAGAGAACCTTGGTAGAGTCCAAGACAAAGAGGCTCATGAGATAGAGGTTGAGAAACTGAAGAAGGAGTTGGATTCTCTTGGCAATCAGTACAGTCAGCTTGTGGATGATGTATCCAAGCTGTTTGATTACCAGGATGGGCAGAAATCCCATGACATGGATTACACAAGCCAGGCAATCAATGAACTTAAGGAGAAGAAGCATCAGCTTGAGGAGAAGGCAAAGATTGAGATTCAAATGGAGAAGCTTAAGCTCAAGAAAGAACAGAGGTGCATCCTGCAGAGTCAAGCTGATATCATTCAAAACACCAGGAAAGCCATGAAGGAGATACAAGTTGAGAGAGACCTCCTTAAAGAAGAGAAGAAGAAGCTGGAGCATATCATTGTTGGGCTCTTGAAGGCAGGTCATGGGTGCAAAGAAAAGCTAGACAAGATCAAAGAAGTTTTCATGGAGGAGTGAAGTGGTACCTAGGGTTGGTAAGTGAATATGAGGCATATATATATAACTGGCCTAGTACTAGAATCTGATGCAGATATGCATCTTAGTATTAATATGAACTCCCTATTAACTGCCTATGGTTTCAGATCATTTTGGTTGTGTTGTTGGGTGATGTAATGCCCCTGATCTGTAATGCTCTAAGATAATCCTATTTCTAATGCCCCCTGAACCATATTATCCAGATGTTGTTATATCTACATCTGCAATTTGTTGCTGCTAGGTAGTTGTTGCTAATACTTACACTTGAATCTAGTAACACCAAACAACACTGAAACTGAAAATGAAAATGAAAATGAAACTGAAACTTGCATTACATAGGAGGTAGCATAGATAACACATATTGTCTAAGGATGCAACATAGATAGCATTACATAGATAGATAGCACCAAATAGTCTGAGGATAACTGAAACTAGCCAACACTGAATAAGACTGACGAAACTGAATGTGAAACTAAATAGTTTCACATTCAGTTTCAGTTAGGCGCCTGCCCTGCTAAACGGCCTGAGCATCGTACCTCCTGGTTCACTTCGGTGGGAGGATTCGGCAGCTTCTGCACCTCCTGTTCTTCTTCATCGATGAAGATGATGGGAGGAGGGCGGCGGCGAGCCTGCAGTGCTGGTGGTGCGATGATCTGGATGTCGTCGTCCTCGTCTTGGTGCTTGTTTGCATTTGCTTCAGCCGTAGATTATGCTGGAGCGACGTAGTGGTGGTCTGCCCACCGCTGCCTCTGCCCAGCATCGGCGGAGCCCGCCTCTTTCATTGCCCATAGCAGTATATCTATGGCCAGGATCCCCTTACCTCGGTTTCCATATTGTTGGTCCATGCGTTGCTTCTCCTCACTCGTCGCCTTCTTTCTCACTTCGTCTGCTCCATCCACCAGCTCTTGAACGCTGGTGTACCTTGTGGCGACCTTCATGTAGTCCACGAAGAGGTCGTCGTCGCCGCGCGCTGAACCATAAAGCATGGCAACCCATCCCTTGCCAGTTGGGAATGGGTTGAGCCATGGGTCCGAAGAAGAGGAAGAAGCAACCATGGTTGGAGCAGGAAGTGGTGAGTGCAGTGGTGTTGAGCGAGGTGAAGTTGTGGTGATGTGAGTAGAGTAGCTGAAGAAAGAGGGGGGTAGTTAAAGAGAGGTGGAGTGAGGTAGTGGAGAAGTAAAACGTGTGCAGTAGTATTTGACATCCATCTCAATATAAGTGTCTCGACTTTGTACTAACTTCAATAGTTCCACAACACCATAAATTTCACCAGTCTTAAATAGTTGATGATCGCAAGCTGCACAAAATGAATATTTCACACCCTAAGCTATAAAATGCATTGAAAATACATTAGTATGCAGTACTAGAACATCAATAAAAATTCTCTGTGGGTCAATCAGATATTAGAGAACATTGAAGTTGCTCTCTGAACTGTCACCTGAGCTCGCTAGTGAAAGCAATCATATGGGTCATTAGCAATTTTCATTTGTATATTGCTGGTAAATGTACTCAACTGTTAGAAAAATATGTTCACAAAAACTAAAGCTGCTGATGGATACATAAAAACCCACCAACCATTTTAGAATAATTTGGGGACAACGACTCTCAAATCATTAAGCCCCATATCACACGGATCACAACGATGCGTAGTCCTAATATTAGATAGGAAAAAGCATGTGCTCATAATAAAAGATCAACAAATGTACTCAACTGTCATACCACCAATACTTTTGAGTATTTCTTGGAAAATAAAATATAAACAGTACTGCTAAAAATATCAAATCAATGTGCCATTATCTCCTACAAAGATCCAAAGGGGAAATCAGTAGAGAAAAAGTGGTTCTGGAGTAAGAAAAAAAATCTCATCTGTTTTGCTGACTTGCATTGCACGTAAAGTTATGCCCAAAATGTAATGCTTGACCTGGGAATAATTTAGTTTTGTAGTATACTGCGAATAAATCATGCTCAATTGTATTGGAACCCAATATACTCCCCAAGACCCATGTCGCCAGAACTAAGTTCTGAATGAACTTTACTACATAGTCATCAAGCTGTAGCATTTTTTCGGTATGTTAGCAATGCAGCACATCAGGTATTTATGTGTTTGAACATCATGTGAATTCAAACCGGAATTCCTTCATTCATGAAATGGAACATAGCGTAATGGAGAGATCAAGAATGAAAAAGACTTACCATGTTATATTAGAGATGCAAATCATGAACTTTTTGCGCATGCAAGCAGGAGCTGGACCTCCAAATATGTGTCATCCCCACAAACCTGCACGCAATACCTGATAAACATTCTGCTTAGATTAAGGACCAGTTAGGTATACAATTTTCTGTACTATACACCCACCATTAGATCTGAATTTGAAAGAAATAACGATTCATCTACTTGTAGAATTAAAACTTGCTGCAATGAGATATCACAATGAAGAATGAAAAGAACCCCCTTCCACATGTTTTATTATTACAGATGTAAGAAATAACAGTCTAGAGAATAAAACTGTCCTCTAAGCTAGTAATAGTTATGATGTGAGTGCTAATCACTAATAAGCACATGCTTAGACAGAGAGAAAAGAGAGCAGAAGTACACAAATTACCTAGCGAAGATGAAACAGAGATGCAACCTGTAGCTAGGCAAGGGAAGCCGCCAGTGTGGTTGCATTGGTGTCCACCACCTGCCGTCAAGTGGCGGCCACAGTGGTGTACGCAGTGACATGGGTTGGTCATCCAATAGGTGGGCGTTATATACTCCTAAAATAGCGGTCCAGAAAATTCGGGAAGAGGCGTTTGAAGCTGTTGCCAATAAAAACATAATGAACATCCTAACCCACCATAATCGCAAGATGAATGTGTAAATCATAATTCATACCCCTGCTCCTCCCCCAAAATTACACGCGTCGTCACCCAAAAATCCACTGAGACGCTGAAATCAACTCTAATAAAAGGAGAAATTGATTCCTGGGGGAGATTGAATTTTACTTATTGTCTCTTATCTGCATTTCTACATAAAACAAAACAAGCAGTGCACAATAATTACTACTCCCTCCGTTCCTACACATAAGTCTTTTTAGAGATTTTAATATGGACTACATAAGGAGAAAAATGAATAAACCTACACTCTAAAATGTGTCTATATGCATCCGTACGTAGTCTATATTGAAATCTCTAAAAAGACTTGTATTTAGGAACGGAGGGAGTAGTAGCTAATATACAACCGAATAATAAGTTAACAGAAGCGAACAACTTCCCTCCGATTGGCACTGAACATTACCACTTTACAAGATGAAAAGTTCATAGTTCAGTACTAGTTACTGGTTAGTAGCAGGCCAACACTGTTTGACAGATAAAAAATCAATCGATTATGTACTGTGATGATCTGAACATGAACGCACAAATAAAAAGAGTGTGTACTGTGTAGCACTAGCAGACAGAGGAGGACGGTCGCAGGACACCCTGGAGCTGCACGTACGAACGCACGAGGGCCAGTGATGGTTCGGTGCCTGTGGAAGGTGAGGCAGCAAGCAGCCGAACAGGTCACGCGCCGTTACTTTGATCGATTGATGGTAAAAATTGTAGAGGATATATGGGATTCAAGGGATCACCTGCTTGACGTGCCAGAGACTGAAGATGCTTGCGGGGCGGTGCATCGACGGAACACGCAGTAGATCTTCGGGTGGCGGATGACACCAACGTGGATGCAGCTAGGTGACGGTGAGGACAACGTCGGGAGGAGCTCGACATGGCGACGGTGAGGACGACCGACGCCAACGTGCTCCAACTACCGAGGTTGCCGATGGACGAGAAAGGGATTCGACGGTGGGCGGAGCTACCGGCGGAGGGTAGCCCTTCGGGGAAGGGCTGCTGCCGCACGGTGAAGGTGAATGGGCGGCGCACGAGGTGGGCATTGATGCCGGCGTAGATTTAATCTGGAGGTTGGGAGCAGGCGGCGTGGGAAAAATATCTTGGATTAGATGGAGGGGAAAAATTGAGAGACGTGGGAAGTCTTAGGCGGTAAAGAAAATCTAATTTGCCGCGCCAAATTTCGTTAAGCAAAAACAGTTTAGGAGCCCCAAACTTGGGAAAGCGAAAAACAAATCCCAAGAAAATGGAGATTTCACCAATTAAGAGCATCTACAGTCGGGCGCCTGAAACCGGTCTAAAATGACCGAACGACCCGCCTCATGTTTTTTACCCAGCCGGCACCTCAAACGGCTCTCAAACCCCCGAGCTTTCCGGCGCCCCTTATATCCAGCCCAAATATGGGGCGGATATGGGGCGCCCGGCCAGGTGCGCCCGGGCACACCCACTTGTTGTAGTAGATAGTTAGGAAGTCGTCGGGTTAAGATCCAATAGGACTAGCGCATCAGAACAATAACAGCAACCCATAAAGAGGAACATAGAACCGAAAGATGTAATATGAAGACATATGAATATAGACGAACGAAGACCGATCCAAGTGAATTCATAAAAGACAAACGCTGACTGAATCCCACGACATCCGTCGGAGACACACCTTCACACGCCCTCCGATGATGCTGGACACATCGCCAGAACGTGGCTAGGCGGGTATAACCTTATTCCAACTTCAGGGAGTTGTCGCCGTCTCGTCTTCCTCGGGAGGGCACAAACCCTAAACATACACAAAAAATATCTAGAAAATAGAGCAAGTCCTCCTGTCGGCAAGCGCTGAGATCCACCTCGCGCTCCATAGCTCTAAGGTCACATAGGACGAAGCCAATCTACGGCGGCATAGACGGGGAGCATGAAATCTCATATAGGCCTCGGTGCAAGACGCACGAGCCGAAGGGTAACTTTATTGGGTAATATACGTATCAAAGTAATATCCACAAAGTTTAATAAGTATAAAGGCAGTGAAAGATTGAAGGGGCGAAGTGCGACTCGCAACAATAAGGGTGGCATTCTCAAGCCATGGGTGTGACTTAGGCTGGACAAAGCGACCGGGCTTTTGGCCCGCATGTGGCTCCCTCTGGACCAGACCGTTTGGTCCTACCTGTGGTTCCTATTTAAAGCGGCGATCGACAGTTGTCGACCAAACGTACAATCCCCCTTGGTCACTACCTGTATTTGGCCCGGCCAAAATAGCGCACGTTCCCTATTTTTTCTTTTGCTTTTTTGTTTTTGTTTCATTTTTATTTTATTTTTCATTTCTTTTCCTTTTCCTTTTTCTATGGTTGTTTTTATTTCCTTTTTTCATTATTTTTTCCTTTTTCAACTTCAGAACAATTTTCGAATTTTGTGAGTCTTTTTAGATTTCGCAAACATTTTCAATTACGTGATTTTTAATTCTTGAACATTTTTCCAATTAAGGAGTATTTTATGAAATCCCGAACATTTTTCAAATATGTGAACATTTTATGAATTGATTGACATTTTTCAAATTCATGAACTATTTTTGTTATCAGGAACTTTTTTGAAACCCTGGTCATTTTTTCGAATTTGAGATTCATGAACAATTCTCAAACTAAAAAATAAAAGAAACATAAAAGAAAAAACGAAAGAAGGAAGAATGAAAAACAACTACAGGAGCGCCCAACCCTTACATGGGACGGCCTGAAGTGCACGAGGGCACCGGGGTGCGCAATTGGTGGCTATTGGTTGACGGGTACCCCTATTTGGCGGGTTGGGCGCCCGAACTCATGGAAGCGCGGCCACCAAGCCCCCCCCCCCCCCCCCCCCCTTGCAGGTTTGCACCCTGTTTGGCCAGGCCATGCGCGGGGAGGGAGGCTCCCTTTTTTTGTTTTCATGTTTACCTTTCCTTTTTTATATTTTCTGTTTTTTATTCTATGTTAAAATAATTCAGGATTACAAAACGGTTCTAAAATATCAAAAAAATGTGAAAGGTGAATTGTCAAAAACAATTCTTTATTTCAAAAATATTTGTGATTTTACAAGGACGAACATTTTTATATTTTAATGATCTTTTAACGTGCATTTTTATAATTATTAACATTTTTGTATTTAATAAAGAAATTCAAAAATAGATTAACATTTTTTGAACTTGAAGAACAAAATTTGCATTCAAGAAAAAAAGTAAAATAACGGAAGAACAAATTTGAATTTTATTAAAAGTTTTTGAACCAATGAACAAAAATCAGATTTTATGAACATTTGTTTAGTACGATCAACACATTTTTAAATTTAATGAAATTTTTGAAAATCGGATAAATATAAAACTGAATTCGATGAACATTTTATGAATTGTTGAACATTATCTTACACTTATTAACGTTTTGTTGAATCAATGAACAAAAAAATGTTTGCAAATTTGGAAAGAGAATCGTGAAAAAATGAGAAAGTAAAGAAGAAAAAAGAGAAAAGAAAAGGTAAAAGGAAAGAAAAGAACAAAAAAAAGAAAAAACGAAACAGAAAGGAAAACGAAAGGAAAAAACAGGAAAATGTATGGCCCATACGAACGCCCAGTGTGCGAGTGGGGTTTGCGCAAGCTCGTTCGCAACAACTTTTGCGGAATATCTTATTTGACGCGCACCGCGTCAAACTGCCGACGCTTCGCACAGGCGAGCGACCGACCAGCAACGGTGCTCATAAAGAAGAAGAAAATTCGTTTATTATAGTTGTTCATAAATTTTAGAAAAATTGGAATTTTCATAAAATGTTCTTGTTTTTCAGAAAATGTTGCGAATGTTTTTTTTAAATCACAACTTTTCAAATTAAAAAAATGTTCCCATTTTCGAAAATTGCTTGCAAATTGCCAAAAATGTTTACGTTTTCATTTTTCTCAGAGTTTCAAAAAATTGTCCCAGTTTCATAAATGTTCACAAGTTGGAAAAAATATTCGTGTTTTCAAATTTTATTCAGGAGATTCAAAGTATGTTCGCGTCTCCAAATTTCGTTCTGGAATGTGGAAAAATGATCCCGTTTCAAGAAATCTTCATGATTTTCAAAAAAAGTTCCTGGATTCTCCAAAATGTTATAGTTTTTTTTTTAAATTTGTTTACAAATTTGGAAAGTGTTTGAATTTTGTACAACATTCCATTTAAAAAATGCTTTTAAATTGCTAATATAATTCGGACCCGCACGGCCTATTGGTTATATATTGTTGACGCTACCATATGCTCTTATACGACTGCTAGTTCAACTTGTAGTAGCAGGTTATGTATAGCACTTGATCCCTTCTTTGAGTCCCTGTGATAGCGATTTTTTTTTTGCACCAAAGTGCGCGTTCAATGTCGGTCTCGATCTTCATGGGCCGGCCTAGTCGTTGAGTCGCCTATGCAAAACGACAACTCTTTGCCGCAAAGAGCAGCCTATAGAAGGTCTCGACCTGTGCGCCATACAGGATCCTCGTCGGGTGACCTACACACATAATAGGGTTTCCCATCCCAGCCCGCTAGCACAATTAGCCAATCTAGGTCGTCCTATTAGGCCCAACAGAACACCGTCCAGTTTGGTGTTTGACCGAGTCTTCTCGGTCGGACCAAGAACAGGTCCAAGCCCACGCCACAACCACTCTAGGCTAGGGTTTGGTGTTTAGAAGTTTTATTCAAAGTTTAGTACAACTCATTTAATAGCTATTCAACTTAAAAATATGATTATTCAAAGATTTCTTAAGTCTTTTTCTGTTTTTTTTTGCGGGGAAAAGATTTCTTAAGTCTAAGATAAGAATAGAGTCGCACACTAAAACGTCTCACAAATCGTCTCTAAGTTAATTAAAATTAAATGCTTATTTTCATAAAGGCTAATTATAAGTAATAGCTTGTGGCGCTTCATAAACGTCTTAAGAAGCGTCTTTAGGTCGCTAGTGTCCATGGGCATAGAGACGAATATAATAACGTCCCACAAAAAGCGACTATACATGGTGTTTTTGTTGTAGTGCGATCATATTCACATAGTGCTTAGGCGAAGCCCTGCGCGGATCACTTCACCATCACCATCACCACGCCGTCGTGCTGACGGAACTCTCCCTCGACACTTTGCTGGATCAAGAGTTCGAGGGACGTCGTTGAGCTGAACGTGTGCAGAACTCGGAGGTGTCGTACGTTAGGTTCTTGATCGGTCAGAACGAGAAGAAATTCGACTACATCAACCGCGTTAACAAACGCTTCTGCTTTCGGTCTACGAGGGCACGTGGACACACTCTCCCCCTCTCGTTGATATGCATCTCCTAGATAGATCTTGCGTGAGCGTAGGAATTTTTTTGAAATTGCATGCTACATTTCCCAATAGAGGCATCAGAGCCAAGTCTATGTGTAGATGATATGCACGAGTAGAACACAAAGAATTTCAAGGTATAAGTGTTCTCCCTGAGTATGCACCGTTGAGACAGTTCGTCGTGCTGAGACACCATGTAATGGTCGGGTGTGATAAGCTCTATATTCACATACAACGGATGCAAGACAGTTTTGCACATGCGGAATACTCGGGTTAAACTTGACGAGCCTAGCATGTACAGACATGGCCTCGGAACACTAGAGACCGAAAGGTCGAACGTGAATCATATAGTAGATATGATCAACATAGAGATGTTCACCATTGAAAACTACTCCATCTCACGTGATGATCGGACATGGTTTAGTTGATTTGGATTACGTGATCATTTAGATGACTCGAGGGATGTCTATCTAAGTGGGAGTTCTTAAGTAATATGATTAATTGAACTTAATTTATCATGAATTTTGTAGATCAATGGCCCGTTCTACTATTCCCTTGAATTTTAATGCGTTCCTAGAGAAAGCTAAGTTGAAAGATGATGGTAGCAACTACACAAACTGGGTTCGTAACTTGAGGATTATCCTCATTGCTGCATAGAAGAATTATGTCCTTGATGCACCGCTAGGTGTGTCACCCCCCCAACAACTGCAGACGTTGTGAACGCCTGGCAGTCGCGTGTTGATGACTACTCGATAGTTCAGTGTGCCATGCTTTACGGCTTAGAATCAAGACTTCAAAGACGTTTTGCACGTCATGGACCATATGAGATATGCCAGGAATTGAAGTTAATATTTCAAGTAAATGCCCGAGTTGAGAGATATGAAGTCTCCAACAAGTTCTATAGCTGCAAGATGGAGGAGAATAGCTCTGTCAATGAACTCATACTCAAAATGTCTGGGTATCATAACCACTTGACTCAGCTGGGAGATAATCTTCCAGATGATAGTGTTATTGACAGAGTTCTCCAATCACTGCCACCAAG
Organism: Triticum aestivum; assembly: GCF_018294505.1. Lineage (NCBI taxonomy): Eukaryota > Viridiplantae > Streptophyta > Magnoliopsida > Poales > Poaceae > Triticum > Triticum aestivum. The sequence goes on from NC_057796.1 coordinate 7,619,463, forward strand.
CTATAAATTCATGATAAATTAAATTCATGATAATCTTCCAGATGATAGTGTTATTGAAAGATTGTTTATCTTTGTGTCAGTACTCAATTTTTGAAGTTGATTGCACACATCCTAAAATGACATCCAAAGAAAATTAGAGAGAGTAAATAGTTAGCATAGTGAAAAGTCTGGACAATATCATGTATATGGGCTTATCAAGCTATCATGCAGAAAGATTCAGTTTTCGTACATTTGCAGGTTAACTTGCCATAGAACACCCTTGATAAAATAATCATTAAGTTTGTCAAGTGAATCCTCAGTGAAGATGATACTAAAATTGACAGACTTAAAAGTATTAAATGCCATCGATTGCAAAACAAAATTATCTGAAATCCAGCAAGTTTTACTACCTATTTTTGTTGTATAGTTCTACTTGCTTGAAAAGAAGCAATGCACAACAGTCACCACAAAGAATGCAATATTGTATCAAGATGCAATTGACTCTTTTTTTACTTGCCACATCACCCTGTCCTGCGGGACCCACCTGGCATAATGCATGCCTGTACCTGCAGATTATGCCACATCACACATTGTCGGATTATGGGACTGATGGCCTGCGGATGCCTCCGAAGCCGTTTTTGCGATTAAGGGCCCAACCATGCTGAGGACTCTTAGCCATTTCACTTCCGAGCTGACGGTGGCGCAGTGTCGGGCGAGGAATTGAGTGCGGTGTCGGAGGATGACAATGCGTGAGATATACAGTGTGCGATCTAATTTATGTATGTTTTTTTTTTTCAAGAAAACTTCTAATCTATTCATGTTTAATCATGACAGTACAATGAACACCAGAAATAACAAAAATTACATCCAAATCCGTAGACCACCTAGCGACCTACAAGCACTGAAGTGAGCCGAAGGCGCATTACTGTCATTGCCTCTCTCTTGCCGGAGCCGGACAAAACTTGTTGTAGTAGACAATATGTTTACATGTATGTATCATGGAGTTATGGTTAAAACAGTACCATCAAGTATTAAATGTTTGTACAAACTGCGTCCTTGTTGTGCACTTGTTGCTGGAGAAACAAACAAAGTAGCTTCAAATACCGAGTAAGTAAGAAGCTAACTTACATTCGAAAATTCATTTCTGATCCGGAGCACAGCTGAACCCGAAATCTCACGCATCCGTTCGCATCGGGATGTCTGCAGGGCTGGTATTTCCCGTCGAACCTCGCTCGCGTATATGCCACGTATATAGAAGGGCAGCTGGCGCATTAACTCCTGGTCCAAACGGACGGACGTCGTGGTACAGGAGATGGCCCGATGGACCGGAAACTGTTCTGGGCCGACCTTTTTCCAGGACGGGCGACGGGTCCAGCTAACGGCCACCCAACTGGAATAAATATCCCTTGCCGTTCCCCTGCCAATCCATCAGCCGCCACCCAAAGGCCAAAGCAGCAGCCATGTCTGCGTCTGGGTCCTCCTCCTCCGCCCAGCCGCAGGAGCACCTCCGGCTGTGACTGGGACGACCAAGTTAAACCAGTGCGGGAGGTCCAGAGGAAAACGAAAACACAGCTTATTTCACTCACCTTCGTTTTCTGGTCGGGAGCGGAGCGGGTGCGCGATCGCCAGAGCACTCCGCGCCAGTCATCGTCGCCGATGCTGCAAACACGGCAGCAACGCTTAAGTCAGTCCGGGCGCTCCACACCGGCACCATTGCTGCTAGCAGACTAGAACACATGGAGGATGAACCTGACGCCCAGTATCCACCACAGCTCTTATGTGACGGCACACCCCATCCCCCGATCACACATACAAGTTTTGAATTTCTATTCGAGCAGGCGCACGCGTGTGTACACTGCAAGTTAAAACCACCTGACGCATGGACGCCTCCAGCTTGGACATGCATACATATTTCCTAGTGTCAGCACACAAACACTCCTGAAGGAAATCAGCAGAGACACGACCGGTTCAAACTTAGGCCTACTGATCATGTGGATGCCTGCACACACGACCGCACTCTCAGAAATTGCAGTGTTGCCAGCTAGGAGGGATGCACACGCAGATAAATCATGGATGCAAACCACATCTCAAGAACACAGACAGGGAAATTGTCACATTCAAACTCATACTACTTTAGTTCTACAGTCATAACCACAAAGAACTGACACACATTCCATACCACGCAGCTCCCAACTCTACCCCCAGATGTGAAACCTCAGCCAGGCAACTTCTACATTTACTCAGACCCTCGTAACGCGCCTTGTCACTGCTATTACTCAGTCTGCTGACCCCACTATGCTTATATGGAGCTGCTAGACCTTCAAGGGCATTCACACAGATTTCCCCCCACTATTGCATTTGTCAGCACCGTCGCCCCCCACAAACGCAACCTCTCCATTGCCAGGCAATCTACCAGTGGCCAAACCTGCTATCCGATCCTCAAACCCCAAACCATCCCTCTTCTCAGCTAAAGGTGCGACACTCACCAACAAAGCTTCCAGACCAGCAAAAGTGTGCTTGAATTATTCTGCATTCAAATCGCCCATCTGCACGACTTCCATGGCTTTCAGATATAACATCGAGTTCCTGCACGAGAACGACAAGTTAACTGAATTGTCCTTCTGATACAGTGAACCAGGTGTGGGGAAGCATGTCCCTCGTGTCCTTGGTCCACCTCTTGAGTATATTCACAGGGATCTCCAGATGAAGTATATCCATGACCCGTGCATTACACTATGTTTAAATTTCTTGTACAGAAATTCAATTTATGTGCAGCAATTTTTTTGTCAGGTTTAGTTACCCTTAAGACATGGCTGCATGACATCCCAGTATGCTTGAACTGGCCACACTCGCACGTAAACTCTGACTGATCCTCTGCTTCATTTTTCCATTTTAGCTACATTGTTGTGCTTTGTAACATATTTCCTCATCTTCTCTACTTCCTTGACATTGTACGACGTCCCTTCGATTAGGAGGTGACCAAACTCCTCAAACATAGCCCTGGTGTAAATTTTACTTGCATGCCGCTCTATCGCCAAATTGGTCCTCTTGTCAACTCCACCCTGTCATAATATAGTTCGGTTTTTCTGTCCGTTAGTGGTTCATGTAGACAAATGCCTGACATATATGAAGTGTACATCTATTTCTGTCAGATACTCAAATTGTACACACAAAAAATGCTTACAATCATCATTCTCTTCTCCTGGTAGCTTTCCTCATCCTCGTGGTCAACTGTAACCTCATGTAATGCCCGACAAAAACATGCATTGGGCTTGACGGAGGTATGTATGTCTTCAACGTGTGATTCGTGACTTATCTCTTATCTTCCTGCAAATACTTCTTAGGGTCCTCTTCATGAAGGGCACCTTCTTGACCGAACCAAAGAAGCTCCCAATTATGTTGTACACCTTCCCAAGGTTCAGATTGTTTTCCCTAAGTTGCTTTATTAAATCTTGTGTATGCGTCGATGAGCTTGTGTGACGGCCAGTGCACCTTCTCACCCATTGTTAAGGACATTGAATGGTTGAGGCTTTCACGGTGCTCTGTGATGTACCAGCTGTTGTCCGTCGCGCGCGACAGCCTAATCAGCACTGGACACTCGCATCTGCATGACCTACTATCGGCCAACAAAACATAACATCAGACACTACCGCGCTTGGAGAGCACATCGACAACACAGCAAAACACATTTACTCTGAAATGTATTATATTTCAGCAAAAGCTCGTTACTCACCGAGCAACCACGATCTCCTGCATGCATTTCGTCCTCTCGGCATTTAGTTTGCTTTTACCAAATCTGATACCAAAGACATTCCAAGAATATAGATTGTATAGAACTCGTATGCCTCACCAACTGAATCGAAACTCGGGTAGGGCGTACTAAATTCTTTGTAGGTTCCTCTGTGTTGCGAATCAATTTCTCCAGAGCGCTCGTCCGAGAGGGTCATGATGTCCTGTCTGGTGGCGCACTGCCCAGCCATAACCTGTTTTTTTGCAGATGTTCAGCATTCACTCTACGTACGAGTTCAAATACAAGAATAATTCTGCCAAGAGTGTCTCCCGTTATAAGTATAGAGATTCATCAAGAAAAGAATAAAAGGGGTATTAGGAATGTCGCATGGACATGCTCAGAAAGGTCTCTAAAGTATGCATGCGAGAAAACCTACGCCTATTCTTATAGTCAAGGGTAATGGAACTGGAAACTTTGGTGTTCCAAAAGTTAATGAGAAAAGATTGAAAATGGATATGGTGTCATATGCTTCAGCTGTTGGAAGCTCAATATATTACACAGTTCACGTATCCGGGTTGTTTTGGCAATGTCCAGTCCATATATAGATCACTGGAATGGAGTCAAGAATATCGGCCTCATGCTGAAAGAAATAAGGGCTCTCAAAAGATTGTGAGTACAAAGACAGGACTTCTGAAATGTATAGCGAAATCCACAATTGTCGCTAACTTTCACACTTGGGAGTTTTTTGTGTGGAGAAACTCCAAAGAGTGAAACAATTATCATCAATGTGATGCAAAAACATGTTAAAGCTTGATATGAGGCCGAGGGACAGGCAAAATGGTTAAGGACACCTGTACCCGGAGCTGGCAAAATGGTTAAGGACACCTGTACCCGGAGCTGATAATGGTTGACAACAACGATAACCATTTTAAGTTTTTCGCTCCTATGACAACGAGTCAAGTGTTGATGCCAAACACACTGACACAGAGTTATGCGTTGTAAAGGAGAAAGTCCGGAATTATGTAGAAATGCTTGAAGCATAAAAGCAACAGACAAGTGTTTGCAGATCTGCTTATTAAAGACTTACCGCCCAGTGTGTTCGGAGAACACACAGTCGACATGGGTTTTATGGTATAGTCTATGATTTCCGGACAATAAACGGGCCCAAGGTTAAAGAGTCTGTTTCAAAACAGAGGAGTGTATTGTAGGTGTTGATTCCATCGGGATAGACCGTGATGATGAGACATGCTCTACATGCAAATCTGTGATGAAACGAGTACTTTGAAAAGAGTTATTTCAAAGTATAAAGTTAAAAGTATATGATGAGATCAAGGGGGAGAATGTTAGATTGATCTCTTCCCCAATGGGCCCAACGACCCATTGGACCCTTGACCCACGCCCTGATCAGGTGCGTCCAGCCCAAGCAAGGCTGGTGGGCCCCTATCGCGCAATGCCATATAGAGGAGATGGGGACCACGGCACAAAGTACGCGGTTCGCCGCCGCCACTGTTCCCCACTCCTAACCCTAGTCCGATCGAGAGGGAGGCGCTGAAGCGATGGGAAGCGCAACCAGCCACTTCACCGTCGACCTCTACGCCGAGCTCCCCTCCGTTCACCACCAGCACCAGGAGCTCCTTGAGACAAAGGAGAAGGTAATCTCCTAACGACACCATCAGTCCTAGCCTACCCGATCCCACAGCGACCTATCATCCTCGCCTCTGCCACGTCGTGGATTTTACTGTCACATGTATCTACCCTACCCTAGATAACACCTCCCCACGGTGACTTCTTTCCTTATCTTCGCCACGAAGGCAGCCCAGCATGCGACCTCCATGTCTCTCTCGTTTCCTCTCCCATGTGGAGGAGAGGAAGCGGCTACGATCACACCACCGGCGCTGGGTCGATGGTGTCCTGCCTCGGCAACCAGGATTGGGCAAGGTAGATGCGAAGCAGCGGCGCACCCTCTCCCCGAGCTCCAAATCCATGGAAGCAGCAACGAGGTGAGCAGCGGCAAAGGCGCCTCCGCAGAACTGGCGGTCGGCGTCTGGCCTCTGGCAGAATTGTGTGGACTAGCAGCGGCCACAGCGATGCAGAGAAGGTGGAGGCTAGGAGGCGGGCAAGAAAAAGGGGATGGCGAGGCAGAGGAAGTGGTGGGCAAAGGCGGAGGGAAGGAGATCGGACAAGCTGCATCGGGAGATGAGGAGGAGATGGGTCGGAAGCATGCAAAATGAGGAGGAGCTGGGCGGCGAGGTCATGGTGGCCGGAGGAACCAAGATCGACACCTCCCCATCTAGATCTTCCGCGAGGGAATAAGGTATGTCTCGCACATGGATTCCGGAAGGATGTTCCCATTTCTATGCCTAAAATGTCTCTCTCATCAGTGCACTTGTACCATCTCAGCCAGGCGAGAAAATTGTGACATATCCTGTTCGTCCAGTAGATACGTCAACAGATTTTGAAGGAACAAAACGCCTTCAACCAACTCAGCCAGTAATAGAAGCTCTGTTTCTGCCTAAATCTTAATTTTTCAATCTCTAAGAATCAGTTTTGACAATGACATGAAACTTGTAACTCATATCAGTTCATTTTCAGCCACTACACTCTACTCATGCATCAACATGTTCCATAGAAAGCTTATAGAGAACTGAACCAAAAGAAGCTTCTTTCATTTTATGAATTTGTTGAATCCTAAAAAATGAGAAATCTATCTTAGGAAGTGTTTACCGCATCGACACACAGCGTGTGCTTAGTCACAATTTTACATACGTCATTGGGCAGTCACCATCATATAAACTGATACCATTTCATTTTCATTCCCTGCACTCTATCTTCCTGTTTGATCCTACAATTGGACTCAATCAATGTACTATTACCTATTCTTTTCACTGCGAGATGCATGCCTCATTACCTATATGTGCCATTCTGTAAAGGGAGTCCAGTACTAGCTAATTCCACTTATAGTACAAGATGTATGCCTGATTATCTGTATGCGCAATTTGTGAAACAATACACTCTGTTAAAGTTTTATCACTGCTCACCCAGTTACTCTCCTCTCAGACTGCATAACTGTATAAATTGTCATAGTTTTCATAGTTTTTCATAGTTTTCTTTTAACTGGCACATATATGTATTTTCCTATATAAATTGCCACCACAAGCATTCTTTCTCCATGGCTAACATGACACATTTTACCTGTTAGGTACTCCATCTGGTTGGATAGCAAATTGCGTTTTAATGCTGATTCAATGCTTATCATTAAGTATTTCTTATGGAGAAAGAAAGCAGAGTATGCCATTTCAGCGCACTACGATCGCACCTGCGTCTGGGAGCACTGGTAGAAAATGGGCCTTTAGTCCCGGCTGTGCAACCGGGACTAAATTTGCGCGACTAAAGACCCCCCCCCCCCTTAGTCGCGCCTCTTACGAACCGTGACTAAAGGCTTTAGTCCCGGTTCTCGTGGCTAACCGGGACTAAAGGCCCGTCCACGTGGGCGCCAGGGGTCCATCGGGGCGGAGGACCTTTAGTCCCGGTTCTCGTGGCTAACCGGGACTAAAGGCCTCCTCCGCAGGTTTAGGGTTTTAGCCCCCCTAAACCTGGTTTTTTTACGAATTTTTTTAATTTTTTTTATTTTCAAATTTCTGAATTATTTTAACCTCTAATTTCTAATCACCACCCTCATCACTGCTCAATTTATCCTCTAATCTCTAATCACCCCTCATCATTCCAAATCATCTAACTTCCCGGACGGTCACCCATCCTCTCACTACTCCAGCCTGAGCACGCTTAACTTCCGGGTTCTATTCTTCCTCGTTTCCAAGTCTGCACTTGTTGTTTTCCTCACAATAGTAGGATGTCAATTCTATTAACCCTCAGGAATTTAGCTTGAGCATGAAGTGACACATTTCACTGTTTGAGTTTGAAACAATTGTTTTAAAAAACAATAATTATTTAGTAACACTAATATTTCTGGAATAATTAGTTTGACCATTGTTTGACCACAGTTTGACCACAGTTTGACCAGATTTGACCAAAATTTAAAAAAAACTGAAATAATTATTTAGTAACACTAATATTCTACAATAATTAGTTTGACCATTGTTTGACCACAGTTTGACCACAATTTGAATTTTTTTTTGAATTTTTTTGCCTCTCCAGATCTTAAAAGCCCCGTATCTTTTTTTCTGTTAGGTTTTTGAGGATTTTGAAAATGTTTAACGGGGTTCCCATTTTCTGTTAGGTTTTTGATGTAACTTTTCGAGTAGATGATTTTTCATATAAAAAACTTTTTCATCCGAGTTCGTATGCAAAAGTTATGCCCATTTTAAGAAATTCCAGAGAGATTTTGCAAATAAAGTCGAAATTCATATTTGTTAATTTTCCCAACAACTAGACCACATATCACATGAGAAACTTATTTTATTTTATTTTTTTGACATTTCCATCATTTTCTTTTGGTTTTTCTAAAACTGAAAAGGCGGTCCACGCGGGGGGGGGGGGGGGTGTAGAGTTTGATGCGCCCTTTAGTACCGGTTGGTCTGGTCCTTTAGTCCCGGTTGGTCTGCCAACCGCGACTAAAGGACTAACCTTTAGTCCCGGTTGGTCTGGCCAACCGCGACTAAAGGACTTCGGGCCAGCCTGAGGACCTTTAGTCCTGGTTGGTCTGCCAACCGCGACTAAAGGACTAACCTTTAGTCCCGGTTGGTCTGGCCAACCGCGACTAAAGGACTTCGGGCCAGCCTGAGGACCTTTAGTCCCGGTTGGCCAGGCCAACCGGGACTAAAGCCCCTCCCGTCCGCCAGCTGTCGACCGAGCGCGCTGGGCCCAGATAGTTGGTCGCGGGTCTCCTCCCGAACCGCGACTAAAGACCCCTTTGGTCGCGGTTCGATTATTTTGGGGACTAATGGGGGCGTATGGAAGCCTCTTTTTCTACTAGTGGAGGAAGTTCTTCAGAACAAGCTCATAAACAAGTAAAATCACACTGCTATCGATGAGCAATTTTACTTTTATTAGTATGAGTGCCTGTGAAGTTTAATGCCTCTGGCCAAGATCCAGTTCTACCGAGTTGTAAGTAGCATTTACTTATGTTTGATAAAATCTCCTATGAGTAAATGAATTGGTCAAGTGTAGAACAATTGTCTCGGAGCTTAATTAGATGTACACATCGTCCTCTGCTTTTCAAACAAATTTGATCATAAGCTTTTATACAAACAAGATGGGTCCCAAATGCTATTTACCGTATATAGAGATATATAGCACGGGAATCGCCCACAAAGCGACAACCGACATACATGGACGGAGACACATTTTTTGTGTTGGCTGTATTGGTTTTCGGTATTTTTTTGGTCTTTTCTGGTTTATCCTCTTTTAGTATTTTCAGTGTTTTCTTCTTACATTTTTTGGGTTTTCCCTTTTCTATTTCTTTGTCCTTATTTTCTTCCCTTTTCCAGTTTCTTTCTAACTTTTATATAATAGAATATAGCATTTATTGACAAAGGACATGAATCTTTTTAAAAATACATGAGCACGTTTTGAAATTATTTGAACATTTTTTAAGGACATGAACAATTGTTTTAAATTAGAAGAACATCGTTTCCAAATAGGCCCGTGGACATTTAAGTCCCATGTGGTCGACTGCTTGCTTTCTATCGCTATAAGCGGGGTATACTCGGAAAATGCCAACAGAGGCCGAGCTCCAGGGAGCTCGGTATTTTGAAAAAAAAACAATCAAAACTAATCATTTCAAGTTTCAAAATAATAATTAAATCGAAGGACAATTATACGATTTTCGTACGCGCACGTGAAAAAATCATTTGAATCTTTTGTGATTTGTAGGCTGTACCAAAAAAAATCTGGCCACAAAAAAGATTGGCCCATTTTAGAAATACACTTTTGTCTTTTTTTTCTGTACGCTATGTGTGAAAGTATATGGTTATGAATTTTTGCACATACGCAATACAGATGTGTGAGATTGTATACAAAAAATTTCAAATTTTGTCATGCTGTTGAAATTCGTATTTTCAAAACGAGTTCCGTGGAGTTCGGCCTCCAAAAGCCCTCACTCGGATATATTCTCTTTTGTTGAAGGGGTAAGGTGCAAACCCTTCTCAACTCTCACGACGTCAAATTGTAACATGCATTTTTTTTTGTTGAGAAACTTGTAACATGCATTGGTGTGTTGTCCTGGGCCTGACTAAAGAAGCTCGAGAGACGACCACGAGGTGGAGGCTGAGTGCTCCATGATGGGTTTCTCTTTTCTTTTTCTTTCCCCTCTTTTCTTCCCTTTTCTATTTCTTTTCTCTATATATTTTTTATGTGAAAGAAGTATACACAGTTATCAAGAAATGCATAGATATTTTTGTAAATACATGAACACGTTTCTAAATTACATGAACATTTTTTAAGGACATGAACACTTGTTAAAATTATAAGAACATATTTTTCTAACTGCTCAAAATCTTTTATTTACATGATGCGTGAACACATTTTAGAAGTAGATGTTGTTTTCTTCTGAAAAAGGCATGAACAAATTTGAAAATTATATTAATACATTTTAATATACATGAACATTGTTTCAATTGCGTTAATTATTATTTTAAATATTAACATTTTTAAAAGGAAAATATGTTTTTATGTGTATAGATTTTTATAACAAACGGATATTTTTACTCCTTTTTTTATTATGGATTGGATTATAATATTATTTTTTTGATAATCGGATTGGATTATAATTTATATTTCTGGCGGTGGCGTCTCCTTTCCCGAGATCGGCGGTGGTAAGCCTCTGATCGACCGTTGATGGCCTTGAGGATGCGTCCCCCGCCGACGCTGTACTACGCGAGGTCCAGCAGGAGTCGCTCCGCGTCGTCCTCGTTGAACTCGGCGACGGCGAGCCTCGGGCAAGCGGCTCGAGGATGCGTTATTTGATTCGTTTTGGTTCTTGTCTCGTGGTGCCATGGGAGGAGGAAATCATGGGTATTTGTGAGGAGGAAATCGTAGGGGCGCCCATGGCTTCATGTTGGAGTAGGTCTCGTATGAAGATCCGATCCAAAATGGACAAACATTTTTGTCCACTTATTTACTGGATTGCGGGTTGATTATTTAATACTATAGGGGGCCTTTTTATAAAATGGACACGACGGTGAACCCGACGGAAACAATGCGTGCTTTATTAGTAGGTAAAGAAAAGATAAAGATTGGTTTATATTTTTTTTCTAAGAATCGGATTGGATTATAATTTATATTTTTAATACATTTCCAAGAAAGCAAAAAATATATCTATGTGAACGGGCCACAGTGGCCGCAACCCATTTGAGTCATGAGTGGTCGACTGTGGCGAGGATGGTGCGACATCAACGTCGGCCATGGGTTGAGGGAGATGACGATTTTGCCAGTGCCGGTCGACGGATCATCGAGGTGGATGGCGGCAATGATGAGGGTAGACGGGGATGCCGGGGTGGGACGAGATGTTGTTTCCTCGACTATTTGACACAGTGAGCTAAAAAAACATTTTGTTGAGAAGTGAGCAAAGTTGGAGATGAACAAGGAAACCTTTGGTCGTGGGCCAGGAAACGTGATAACCTCTGGCCCAACGGTTGATGGGCCGCAACGACGGATCCTATCCATTCTCATCCTTTCCAGCCGCCTCCACGGTTCTCCGGCCACCGCCGCCGACGATGACGCCGGCCGCCGCCCACTACTTCCGCAGCCCCGTCCACTCCCAACGTCAGCAAGCATGCGCCGGTTTCCACAACGCAGCAGCAGAAGCAACCGCAGCCGGCAGGGAGCTGATCCCGGCCGTCGCCCTCCACATCGGTGACTGAATCGGCGGTCAGGCAGCAGCAGTCCGCCATCACGTTCACCCCAACCGCAGCAAGCAGCAGCAGCCGCGATTCAATTCCTCTCACGGTCTGGGATCAAGAGGTACGACTGCCTAGGTTTTCGGTTCCTCCAACAGTTTCTGATTTAGTCTGTTGGGCTGAAATAATAAGAGAAGCTCGAATTGATGTGGATGTTTGATTCGTTGGTGTCATTTTATCCGAGTTGCAGATGAGCTCACGGATGGATCACATTCACTCTGTGCCGGAGAGCAAAGCTTCCTCAGCCACATGCCCTCTGGTAGATATCGGTACTAAGTGGGAAAGAATCAATTCAGTGAGGTCTGACTATGAGAGTGGAGATTAATGGACGTAACGTCCGAGCGAGGTAATCAACAGATTATTGTATTCTGCACAGCTCTATTGCAAGTTCTTGGACATAAATATGGAAGTAGATTGTAGTACTATATCTTGCAAACAACTAGTAGCACTATTACAGGGTAGTGTCCGGTGATTATTCATACATCTTCAGACCTAATGGACCGAAAGCATCAAAGCACAGTGGTTGCTATTGCAGCGCAAGTGTACACAAAGTACAACCTTGAATGTTTACAGAGTATGGTAGTCCGTGCGACATGCTTTAATTCATCCTCACATTCCGCAACCTCCCCGTTAGCATGTTAACGACCTTTGTCATCGATGGCCGGTTTCTCGGGTTCCACTGGATGCACCACAGTGCGACAATAGCAAGCCGCCTCACCTTTTCTTTCTCTTCTTCAGTCTTTTCTGCCATCACCCTCCAAATCGGTGACTGAATCAGTGGTCAGGCAGCAGCAGCCGCGCGTCGATTCCTCTCTCACGGTCCAAGACCAATAGGTACTAGTGCGCCACACCACTCCTCAGATTTTCGATCCCTCCCACAGTTTCTGATTTGGCTTGTTATTATTATTCAAGTAAGTGAAGCTCGAATTGATGTGGATGTTTGGTGCCATTTTATCGAATTGCAGATGCTGGAAAGGAAAAGCTCCGTCAGGCACATCGCCTCTGTTAGCAACGGAATATGCCAAATATGGGAGTTGCAAAGCAAAAGCTCCGTCATCAGGCACATCTACTAACTGCCAAGAGGAGATTCACTAACTCACAGATGCAGAGAAATATGGGAGACCGAATAAGGTAATCAACGGAATACTGAATTGCACACAACGCTATTCGCAACTTTTGGAGATAAATATTGGAGTAGCAATTGCGAATCGTGTATCTTGCAAATAATCAGTAGAGTAAGATTACAATGGTAGTGACCAGCGATTATTCATACATCTTCAGACATAGACTGAAAGCATCAAAACACAGTGGTTGTTATTGTTGCAACACACGCGCAGACAAAGTACAACCTTGAATGTTGACAGAGTATGGTAGTCCCTGTTTTGATTTATGGCATAGGTTCATTTTCATATGAGACGTAAGGCTTTGGGGGCATCTGCAGACTCTGCAACCTCCCTGTTAGCATGTTAACGACCTTTGTCATCGACGGCCGGTTTCTTGGGTTCCACTGGATACACCACAGTGCAACCATTGCCAGCTGCCTCACCTTTTCTTTCTCCTCTCGAGTCGTTTCCAAAGTAAGCACCAACTCCTCCCCATTGATAACTTTCTCGTAGATCCACTCTGGGAGGTAAACATCGTCCTGGCTCCCGATTCTTGGGTCTGAATTCCTCCTCCCGCTTACCATTTCTAGCACCAGCATGCCGAAACTGTACACGTGTGACTTGTACGATACTCCCCCAAAGTTCCGAGAGTATAGCTCTGGTGCAATGTACCCCATTGTGCCTCTTGCTGCTGTTAAGGTGACGATGCTTTGGTCCCTTGCGCACAGCTTTGCAAGGCCAAAGTCTGAGATCTTTGGATTGAAGTTGTAGTCCAGCAGGATATTGTGAGGCTTGATGTCAAAGTGGAGGATGCGCTGGTTGCACCCTTGATGCAAGTACTCCATTCCTCTGGCAATGCCTAAAGCAATATCTAGCAGCTTGTCGGGTACCAGAAGATGCTGGAAATTTGCAGAGTCACGAGAGAAAATATATTTCTCTAGTGACTCATTAGGCATGAATTCATAAATCAGAGCCCGTCTCATTCCTTCGGAACAAAATCCAAGGAGGCGGACAATATTGGCATGGTGGATTAGTCCGATGGTTGCAACTTCATTGATGAATGCTTGTCCCTCTCCTGTAGAGTTCTCTAGCATCTTGACTGCCACGGGCACTCCATTTGGTAGCTCGCCTTTGTATACACTTCCAAATCCTCCCTGCCCTACTTTTTCCTTAAACCGTCTTGCCATCTTCTTAACTTCAGAGAAAGTGTACCTCGTGGGTTTCGATGCTCCATATGTCTTGAGAAACATTTCGACCCTCAAATGTATCTCCGTATTATATCTTGTCTTGAGTGAAAGATAAAGCACAGTGGCCACCGTTAACAAAAGAACAACAAATGCGGCCACCGATGATGTAGCTGAATAAACAAACAATATATGACATCAGCATATTGCATTGGGAATTAAAAGCCCTTACTTAGTTTTATGTGGATAAGGATAAGAGGACGTCAAGGTTCAGAGTAGCCAACAATAGGGATTTGCATTATATAAATTTGGTAATTAAAATGACTGCAGTCAGAGTAGTACCTGCGATGACTTTGATACGGGAACCTGCAAATACAAGAACAAGAATTAGAGTCAGTTGATGGTTTAGTAAAAAGAAATGAGTTATACTTGATTTTGGTTTTAGAACTGTCAAATTCATTGTTTTCTACCATTGCTGCCATACACTCCCTAGCGGGGATACAATAGAGATTTTAATGTTCCAGAAACACATAAGCAGTGATATTTAGGCCATTTTGAAAGAGAAAAAATATTTGTCATAACTGACCAACCACATTTCATTTTTGTAGAGCATATAGGAGAACCATGCATGTTTATATCTAGAAGAGAATATCATGAACATACTGTGGTACTGGCCAAGCTTTACACTGAACTTTGACAAGGAGATTACTCAAGATCCCACTACAGAAGGAAACACACCCTACCAACTGTTCTATGTGTGCTTTGGTTGCTGGTTGTCTTTTTTTTTGGGGGTATTGTGTTATGTACAGAGGATGTGGTACCGGTCTTTTGCTGGTTTTCTTGCTTTCGGCCTGGCTCTGTAATGCGCTTCCTGGAAAACTTGGCAAGGGTTGGGCCGCTCACCTGAATGGGAGGCTTCATAGATAGAGAACTGGGCATGCTAGGCATTATCAGGCGGGTTCTGTTTTCTTTTGTTATTTAGAAATATTTTATAATATGTTTTGTATTGAAGTGGTTGTGCATCTCTACCAAAGTATTGGACTGATATCTCCAAAGGATTAGTTAGTGTTGTATAGATGAACATATTTTATAGGGCCAATGTTTAATAGATGAACAAAACATATTTCCTTCCTCTCGACAACTTCTCAGATTTTTTATGAGAGTTCAGGTGCATAGTTCAATGTGATTGCTCAAGAAGGCTACTAAAATAATTTGTGGTGCTATTTTAAAAGAAAAATATTGACAGAGAGTCTCATGGAGATTCAAACACCTGAAATTATGAAGTAAAATTTTAACAGACTTCAAAACTTCATTACAAATAAAATTGGATGATGCAATTAAATATGGTTCTAGACAGTTAGAATTGATCATACCGTCAGGCATACAGAATGCTTGATTCTGTTGTGAGCTGAACGCGCAGCGTAGCCCACTGAGCTCACACTCTCTGCAATCATCATCAGTCCAACACAGTGTGGTCTCAACAGAATTGATAAATGTTTTTGCAGCTTCCTTGAAGGACCGTGGGTCGTATATTTGGCCGCAACTCCAATACATGGGTTTCAGACGGCCACCGACACCATCTGAGACTGGGACGACCTTGCAGTCCAACGGAAGAAGAGACATGTCTTCATAACCAGCCACCAAATAGAAGAAGTGGGTTATGTTGCTAATGCAGGAGAGTGGGCCAGCAATCCTATCGGCAGCACCAGGTGCAAACTCTCTTGAACAGTGTACTAGGTTTGTAGAACTCCAAAGGAAAAATCGGTCAAGACTTGGCCTCTCATGGTTGAGAACATCAACCTGTGGAGATGATGAGCTTCTGGAGATGATGAGCTTCTGCTGGAGCACCAAACAGGTGTCTACAAGCGGGGTGATCTTCATGGAAGAACGCTTGTAATCTATGGCGCTGACACTGTATGGGCCAAAAACTGGGTGGACTAGGATGGTGTCCTGGCCAGAGCATGCTATCTTCCTGATTGTTCTGCCACCACATCCACATGATGATGATGATTTATTGCTTGATTCGAGGCAGAAAGGATACCTGATCTCTGGGCCATGCTGGCTGCACTGGGATGGTGGGCAGTATTTGAAGAAATCTTTATCATCCCATGCCGTTGCCAAGTAGGTTCCATGGTTCGTAAGAGGTAGCAGCAGGAGGACTATAGCAAGTAATTTACTCATCTTCCTGTAGTACTGTAATAAGGATGGAGAGGAAGAGGATGAAGAAGAAGATGCAGGCAAGTGCAAAAGAAGTAAAAAAGCAACAGCATTTATTGCTTGTCATCTATAGGTAAGCAGTCAGAGTCCTGCTTTACTGATAGTTAGGCCTGAGTATAACATTTCAGATGCTATCGCCTGCCAGTGGTTTGAGTGTGATTGCGAACTTGCTTCAGTCCAGTCCCTTGTTACATGAATAATAAATACATGCGGAAGTTCTTGTATACTGTCATTGTCATCTCTGGAGAAAACGAATTATCATGGCACGGGACAGGCTTCAAGCCCTGAGTGGTCTTTTGTTCCTAGCTACAGAATGGGACAGAAATATCTTCCTCTTCTTTTGTGTGTCGTCATATACCCATGAATTCACAATCAATTTCCCGGTCACACTATTAATTGGTATATACAGCTGGATATGATCAACTAGTCGATGCCGATCCCTTGCCTGCCTTAGTACTCTTAACAGAACACACTAGGATATCAAGTCCCTAGTGCATCTGTGAGAAAGCTTTTGTGGGGAACTCCGGTGCATTTTATCGTTCTATTACCCTATAAGCCTTCACTGTCTTCTCCTTTGTTGTAGTTTTTGCAGCAGATCATGTCCAGGGACGGGATGATGGGTGCCCACCTTTCTCCTGTGGGCATCTGGACATATCATATCCTTTCCGTCGGCGAGGTGATCCTCTTGAGTGCGGCGCTGGAGCATATGAGCTGGCTTGTACCACCAGTAGCAAGGCTACGATTCACATCAACACAGGAACATACTATGTGACTGCCATCAACTACACAATAAATATGTGTCAATTGGCATTTTGCATTGTGTGGAAGTTCATGTATGTTGTCATTGTCATCTGTGGAGAAAATGATTATCATGTCATGGGATAGAAGACTCCAAGCTTGAATCGTCTTCTGTTCCTAGCTACACAATGGGAGGGAAATATCCTCATCTTCTTTTGCCCGTCGTGTATGTACCAATGAAGTCATAATCTCTGGCAGCTGTCAGTGTGGAAAATCTCTGGAAAAAAATGAATTATCATGTGACGGGCCAGAAGACTCCAAGACTGGGTCTTTTGTTCATAGCTAAAGAATGGGAGAGAAATATCTTCCTCTTCTTTTGCGCGTCATGTATATACCAATGAAGTCATAATAAGTATCCCAACCGCACTATTAATTGGTATTTACAGCTGGACATGATCAATTAGTCGATGTCGATCCCTTGCCCCCCCCCCCCCCCCCCCCCCGAGTACTCTTAACAGAACTAAACTAGGATATCAAGTCCCTTGTGCATCTGTGAAGCTTTCATGGGGAACCCTGGTGCACTTCATCGTTCTATTACCTTACAATCCTTAACTGTCTTCTCCCTTGTTGCAGTTTTTGCAGCAGATCATGTCCAGGGAGGAGATGATGGGTGCACACCTTTCTCGTGTGGACATCTCCGAGACATATTGCCTCCTTTCCGTCGGCAAGGTGATCCTCTTGAGTGCGGTATTGAAGCATATGAGCTGGGTTGTACCAGTAGCAAGGCTACAATTCACATCAGCACAGGAACATACTATGTGACTGCCATCAACTACACCGGTTCCTACTTCTGGGTCATGGATCCCAACTTCAATACCAGTAGCAGCTGCCCACTTCCATTGTGGAATCATGTTCCTTACTTTGGATATTACGGCGGCACTGATTCAGTTTCACCACCTGGCTTTCGTTATTTGATCACTCAAAGCTACTACAGAGCATGTTTTGCTAATTGTTCACGACCAGTAACAGATAATAGTGCGTACAAGCCTGTTGCTTGCCTGAGTGCCAACAATTCACATGTTTATGTCTGGGTGCCTACTACAGATAATTGTGCGGTTGACCTTCTTGAACCTTATTGTGGATACCTGGCCAATATTCCATTTGGTAACGAGTTTGTTCCTGATTGGCGCATACACAATGCAAGTTATGCAGATATCACACAAGTCGTAAGTAAGGGGTTTACTGTCCAATTTCCTGTGGACACCATGGGGCCTTCTGTCTCTGTGAAGTTAAGAAAGAACATCAATATATGCCTCAACAATTCAATCAGGTGATACCCTCTGGTTCAGTTTCCTCCCTAATTTAGTTTCTCTGTTCTCTACTTTTCTCAAGAATTTATATGGGACTATTAAGCCCATCTTTAGTAGAGCACATTCACACTCGCCATTAAATTTTCTTTTACTTAAACAATTAATGTTAATTGCAGCAAAGGTTTGTTAATCAATTGCACTACTCCATCCATGTTGGGCACAGGTCAGATTATGTGAAATTTAGAAACAGCAGTCCAAAATACAACGCATAGTCGAATTATATGGTGGCGAAGTCAAACACTGTTGTTGTGTGCAAATGGGATTGAATTAGTAATACAAATGGAATTTACCCTATCTAAGAACCGTGCTCCCTTCTAAATTCATTTCTTTAAAATGGTATGATTTGCAGCTACTTCAAGGAGCAATCATCTGGTGCAAGCATCGTGAATTGGACTCATGTTTTCTTCTGGAGTGAAGTGCACTTCTTAGAATGTGTGGCTCAGTACTCCAACGATCACTACTACACAACACCGTTTCTTTTGGTTGTTGTGACCATATTATCTGTGATTGCTATTCCCAAGTTCTTTTTCGGTACGTGGGAATTATATGCCTTGTACTTCCAAAATTGAATTTTCATGCTTTTAATCATCATGGACACAATCTTGGACATAAGCTTATGCCTACACGTTCATCTAGCTTACATATGTATGTGTTACCTTGTTGTGCAGTACTGTGCAGGTTCTTGTTGGCACCCCTGGCTGTGTGGATATTCCTAGCCTACAAGTACTTGAAAACAAGGATCATAATTGATGCAGTCGAGAAGTTCCTCAGGATTCAACAAGTGATTGGCCCTACGAGGTATGCCTACACAAACATCGTTGCAGTCACAAGCCATTTCAGAGATAAATTGGGCCAAGGGGGCTACGGCTCCGTGTACAAGGGTGTGCTACTTCCAGGGGATATTCATGTCGCCGTCAAGATGCTAGAGGGCAACTCAAACTGCAATGGAGAAGATTTCATCAGCGAGGTCTCCACCATCGGCAGGATCCACCACGTCAATGTGGTGCGTTTAGTGGGGTTCTGCTCGGAGGAAATGAGAAGGGCCTTAGTCTACGAGTACATGCCCAATGGTTCTCTGGACAAGTACATCTTCTCTACCGAGAAGAGCTTCTCATGGGACAAGCTCAACGACATCGCTTTGGGCATTGCCAGGGGGATCAACTACTTACATCAGGGGTGTGACATGCAGATTCTACACTTTGACATCAAGCCGCACAACATCCTTCTCGATAGCAATTTCGTCCCAAAGGTCGCCGATTTCGGGCTTGCCAAACTGTACCCGAGGGGAGACAGTTTCGTGCCACTGAGCGCCATGCGGGGGACTGTCGGCTACATAGCCCCGGAGATGATATCCCGGAGCTTTGGTGTCATATCTAGCAAATCTGACGTCTACAGCTTCGGGATGCTGCTGTTGGAGATGGCTGGCGGGAGAAGGAACGCTGATCCAAACATGGGGTCCTCAAGCCAGGCGTACTACCCGTCATGGGTGTACGCCAAGCTGACCCGGGAAGAAGCGGGCGAGGAGATATCACCTGTTGCTGCCGACATGCACGAACTGGAGAAGAAGCTGTGTGTTGTCGGATTATGGTGTATTCAGATGAGGTCTTGCGATCGGCCAACAATGGGCGAGGTCATTGAGATTCTGGAGGCTGGGACCGACAGCCTGCAGATGCCTTCAAGACCATTTTTCTGCGACGAAGGGCACATCCATGTGGAGGACTCTTATCATTTCACTTCCGAGCTGACAGTGGTGTCAGAGGAGGAATCGACTGCGGTGTCAGAGGAAGACAATGTGTGAGGTATATATATACGATGTGTGATATATTTTGTGCATGTAATCTGCACTTATATGTATGTGTTCACAGAGTGATGCACTTAGCTAATAAAAGTGACGCAGTTTTGTAACAGTATAAATCTTTTGTGCAAACTGTCATCCTTGTTCCGCACTTCATTATTGGAGAAACAGGGCAACTTCAAACTAGTTTGAAAAAACAGGGCAACTTCAAATTAGTTTGAAATCTTACATCCATCTAATTTGTTTGTCTGTTCAGTACTGTTGATACAAATTCTGATTGAAAATATTGTTTGAACCATCTGTGAGAGGTGACAAGAACGCCTTTTCCTTGTCGGGGATCATTTTTGAGAGAAATTTGTGCTCTTTTTCCTAGGAAAAAAACTATGTATTTTATCATGGTGGCAGTAACAAACATGATGGATGTAGATTTTCACTGAGAAGCTAACTTATAATAGAATTTATTTGTTTTTGGATAAAGATTTGGTTGACAGCAACATCATTCCAGGCTGAGTTCAGCATGCCAAAGAAATTAGATAGGCAGCAAAAACTGCACGCATCGGCATTGTTACCTTCAAGAACCAGAGCAGAGTCTGATTTTCTTAGTGTTACATGCCATCTTCCATCCTAGGCACGAAATTCTTTTTCTTGTTCTAGTGGTTGCAATCTAGTTCTGTCAAATGCCACTTGTGCGTCCGACATGGGGACATTCCAGTAACGCTGACATTGCCCTCCCCTGCGTGGAGAAGAGTCTTCTTCTGCTCCAACTCCAGCAATGCTGATATGGTCCTGAAGCTGCTACTTTTGATGTCCTCTGCTTTGTACTGCTGGCAAGTGGCAGAGCCTGTACAAACCGCCTTCCTGCCCCAGTCCTCTGCTTTCTGTTATTAGAGGAACACAAATAGAGATATATCAGTTAAGTTTAAAGTATACAATTCCGGTCGAAGTACATGTTCGAACCAGTCCTCGGAAGGATTGTCCTTTTTTCTATGATGGGAGAGGTGAGAAAAAAAAACACAATGATTTCTTTTTGTAGAAGCAAATATTTTTCAGACAAAACAGGAACCTTGCATTATTGGAAGAACACTCAATCAGCATCACTGAGAAACCAACATTCATAGACAAATGAGACCGCCCAAAAAAGCGATAGACTTCGGTTCACAAGCTCAACCAAGTATCCCTCTGCCACTTCCTCCAATGTTTTGCTCTCATCTTTTTCTGTGATAAACCCTGCCGTGATCCACTGCCTCATTGTCTTCCTCCTCTTTAAAACATAATCTTCTGGGGACAATGCACAGTGTAGGAAACAATTCTTCAAATCATACTGAAGGTCCTCCAAGCTGACCTTTAGGATCAAATGAGCATGAGGGATCACATCTTTCGCAAACTGCGAATCCAAACACCTATACACATCCTCCCATTTGGCGGAATTTTGGGGTTTGCATGAGAGTAGGCGACCAATGCATGCAGTAGCAATAGGCAAGCCTTGACACTTCGCTATGAACTTCCGAGCCAATTCCTGCAGCTCCAATGGGCATTTTTTGTCATCAGCATTCCAAAATGCCCCTTTGCAGAACAACACCCAGGAGTGATGTGCT
Source organism: Triticum aestivum (assembly GCF_018294505.1). Classification (NCBI taxonomy): domain Eukaryota; kingdom Viridiplantae; phylum Streptophyta; class Magnoliopsida; order Poales; family Poaceae; genus Triticum; species Triticum aestivum. The sequence continues at coordinate 7,641,030 of NC_057796.1, forward strand.
TGTAGTGGTTCCAAATGAACTGCAGATGCAGACTTCCTAGTTGACAACTCGGCCGGTACAGCTAGATGTTGGGAAGACATCCCTTATCTCTGACCACAAGCGCTCATCCCAAACATCATCCAGGACCAAGATGTACCTTTTACCTTGAAGGTAGTTGTCGATGAACTTTGCCAGGCCTCTCATCTCAATGTTGGCGACGTCGACTGTGATGCTCAACTGAGCGGAGATCTTCTTCAAAAGATCCTCAGTACGGTAACTGTCCGACACAGTTATCCACGCTGCAGCATCGAAATCCTCTTTCACGGTGTTGTACACATAATCAACCAGAGTGGTTTTACCAACACCAAGCATCCCCCACACTAGGGTGACTTTGCTGCTGCTCTGCTCCTGTCCTTCACCACCACTGGTTAGCCACTGTATCAACCTCTCCTTGTGCTCTTCGATGCCCACAAGGTCCTCATCCCTGGTGAAGGGCAAAGCTCTTCGATGCCCACAAGATTCGTCGATCTGGCAGCAGATGCAGATATGCCGTTGACGGCATAATCTCTCTTCCTCCGGTTGGCGTCCTGCAGCTGGGCCTTGTTAGCTAATCTAGGCCTTGTTAGCTAATCTAGACGCTGGGCTTAGGCTAGTTTGTTTTCTGTTGAATAAACATGTTGCATGAGCCGCGACGTGTGCGTGCCATGCAAGTAGCTAGCATGGGTCGGCTGGACGTGGTCACCGCGATCGGCCCGGTAGTCTCGCAGGTGGCTTAGGAGGCACGATCGGCGCTCGTGGGATGGCGCAAGCACGGCGGATCATGGCGCATAGATAGGATCGCTACCTGCCTCTCCTTCCTTGTAACGAATAAATAGCAGTGAAGAAAACGGGAAAAGTCGCAAGATTGCACGCGACGCAAAAACCTTCGTCTCCTCTGTGATCGTGAGTTGCGAGAGCCTAGTTTCCTAACAGGCTTCGATTTCTTGGAGCTTGGCTGCCAAGCGCCGCCAGGTCTTGATATGCTTGAGCCTCTTCTTTTTTTCATCTTGCCAGCAAACCCTCCGTGCTTGCAGTACTCCAGCTTGTAGGCCAGGCCCCTGATCTCGTCGACGAAGATGGTCGTGGTCTTGTCGTTGTCCTTGAATCGCTCTGCCTCTTGCAGGTATGCTTGCATGCTCTCCAGCTCCGCCTTGGACTAGCGGATCTTGCCGAAGAGACCCCTCAGGGCCGCAGCTTCCTTGCACAGCAGCGCCCCACCATAGGTTGCCGCCTCTTTCGCCAGCGCGGCCCCGAGAGTCATCACCAACTGCCTGACAACAGCCTCCGCCATGGTTTTTGAGGTTTTCTTATTTCTCAGATGATGGTTTTTGAGAGCAACTCCAACCAAGTGTCCAAATCTCACTCACCAAGTTCTCATTTGAGTACACACATCAAAAGATCATCCCCCTTATTTCTTTTTGCAGTCCAACCCATTCAGCAGATCTGACACACCTACATTTTATTTCATTGATTCCATATAACCATCAAACTTCCCTCTGTCTCTCCAAACACAGTAGCTCATTTGGCTGTATAAACCAGTAAAATCAGTAGTAACAAGAGCATCAGTGACAATAACATGAGTAACGAAACAAGTAGAGCAGCAGTGCAGCATTGATCTCTCCTCATTAATCATTGTCATCTCTCCCACTCTGCAGCGGCTTCAAGCAGCAGTCTAGTCTAGTCTCAGCCAAATCTCAACTCACCCTCAGAACAAGACAAGCACACACATCACCGGCAACAGCAGCAGCTAGCACGAGCGGGCCACCACGGCCTCGACACAGAGCAGCGCGAGAACCAACCTGTACAGTAGATCCTTCCCGCGCCTGACTCGATTTGCACGCGACACAAGCAGGGAACAAGTAATTAAGCTGGTTTGTCCTGCTTGCTCAATCTCCCAGGTGCTGAAAATTCATGTGCCTGCAAAACAACCACGCACCATGACTCCAAAATGAGATATCCCGACCTGAGGTGACCTGGGTGACTCCAAAATGAGAAAATCCACTTATCGGTTGAGAGAAAAAAAATCCATACACATTTATCCTTTGTAGGAAAACATATGGGTCGGTTTACTATGTCGAATGTGGGCTCCAAACAAAGAAAAATCATGGGGGGGGGGGGGGGGGGGCATTGATCCCCATGTCTCAGTCACTTGGCACTTCGTCAGAAGGCACTGACCCCTACCAAGTGGACCTATCGCATTGAATTTCATCAGCGTGATCTCCACCATCGGCAGGATCCACCACGTCAACGTGGTGCGTTTAGTAGGGCTCTGCTCAGAGGAAATACGAAGGGCCTTAGTCTACGAGCACATGCCCAAATGTTCTCTGGACAAGTACATCTTCTCTACTGAGAAGAGCTTCTCATGGGACTCCTTCTAGTCATTGCCAAGAGGATCAACTACCTATACAAGGGGTGCGGCATGCAGATTCTGAACTTCGACATCAAGCCACACAACATCGTTCTCAACAGCAATTTTGCGACAAAGGTCGCCGATTTTGGGCTTGCCAAACTGTACCCGAGGGGCAACAATTTCGTGTCTTTGAGCGCCATGCCGGGGACCGTCGCTACATAGCCCCCGAGATGATATCCCGGAGCTTCGGTGTTATATCCAGCAAGTCCGAGGTTTGCAGCTTCGGGATGCTGCTGGTGGATATGGACGACGGGAGAATGAATGCCGATCCAAACGCGGGGAGCTCAAGCCAGGCGTACTACCCATGATGGGTGTACGATCGGCTGACTCGGGAAGAAGCGGGAGAGGAGACATCACCTGTTGTGTCCGACATAAACGAGCTAGAGAAGAAGATGTGCATTGTCGGATTATGGTGCATTCAGATGTGGTCTCGTGATCGGCCAACGATGAGCGAGGTCATTGAGACCCTGGAGGCTGGGGTTGATGGCCTGCAGATGCTTTTGAGGCCGTTTTTCTGCGACGAAGGGCACATCCATGTGGAGGACTCTTATCATTTCACTTCTGAGCCGATGGCGGTCTCGAAGGAGGAGTTGAGTGCGGTGTCAGAGGAAGACGATGTATGAGGTATATATACAATGTGTGGTATTAATTTTCCTCCGTAAAGAAATATAAGAGCGTTTAGATCACTAAAGAGGGAGTCTGTATGTATATGTGCATGTATATGTATGTATGATGGAGTGATGCACTTATCTGTAAAAGTTATTGTTGTAACAGTACCAACCCAGTATTAATGCTTTGTCAAACTGCCTTGGTTGCTGTGCAGAGCAACTTCAAATAAAGATTGAAATCTTACATCCATCTATCTGTTTCTGTTACTCTCGATAAATTCTGATGAAAAATATTGCTTGAAGAGTAAATTCTTGACACAAATAAGTTTGTGACAGGTCACAAAAAGGCACCTTTTTCTTGTTGCGAAACATTTTTGTAGGGAAAAGTTGCATTTCATTCTGCTGGCAGTAACATACATTGTGGATGAAGATTGTCACTGGGAGCTAGCCTGCATATAAATTTTCTTTAGCATATGATAGATCCGTAACACCATTGGTTAACTTACCTGCAAACACATAAAGATTGCTATACATTGAACATTCTGAATCTGGTGCGACAAATAAGACAAGTTTTTTTTTGCGGGATAACAGAAGCACAACTCAGCTCCCCAATTTCATCACTCGTGCAGGTTCATTGAAATACAGTTTTAGTTCACAGCAACATCTCTCCTCTCCTGCAGGTTGACCAATAATCTCTCATGAACAAAGTTCAGCATGCCTGTCATATTTGTATTTGTTTGCATAGCCTGTCATGTTCCCTCCTTCAGGTCTGCGCACCCCCAAGCACGCGAACCTGTAGTTGTCTTTCTTCTCTGCAGCTAAGAAATCGTCGCGGTCATAGAAATACAGATCTAGTGTTTGATTTAATGGAACCATGTGCCGTGTTGTCGTGGTTTCATATACTTTGCTGCAACCCAATGCTGTCGAATGCCACTTGTGCGTGCAACAAGGGGTGCTGGAAATTCCAGCAACACTGACATTGCCATGCCTGGAGAATGCGTGGACAATTAGGAGTATTTTCTTTTGTAGAAGCAAATACGTTTGCAGACAAAAAATGAACTTTGCATTATTGGACGAACATTCAATCAACATCAGTGAGAAGCTAACTTACATTGCGATTCTGATAAAACAAAAAAAATTATATACCGATTCATCACAAATTCATCGAATGCACTCTTTAGTTTACAGCAGCATAATTACAGATTGATCGAGTTCCCAGCAGCATATGGCCATGAACGAAGTTCACCATGCCTGCTGAGATTGTGAAGTACTACTGATTACAGCTTATGTACATTACATTACAAATATAAGTTACCAACTTACATGCCAGCAGCAGTACACAAACTGAAAAGCCTGAAATATGGATCTGTCACATCAGGTATAAGCATGCATTCGTGCTTTAGATGAGCAGATTATGGCAACAGAAACTACCACTAACTGATGAGCAGATTATTCATTTCAGAGCATAATATGGAAGAAGACGTCATGTGTTGGCATTGTTGTCGAGCCTCTCGTGTTCTTCGTCCCCTTCACTCCTTCAGCATATATGATGGACTGCGCACTGCTGACTCACAGTTCTTTTTATTGTTTACATCTGCCATTAAGAATCCAACTGTGCAGAATCTGCCTTTAAGGAGACAAACAAGCTTGCCTGACAGTGGAGAATCTGATAATAATTGCAAATTCAGTCATTCAGTCAAGGGAGTGAATGATCTGCATCTTTTCAAAAGCTACTTAACTTAGGATAACTAGTCAAGTGTGAAAGATTGAAGAACACATCCTTTTCGACAAACTTTTAAGTTTAAACTAAGGAGCATGCACATAGTGGAAACTACATGATCAGTTACTTGTTTCTATGATCGACCCTACCAGTTCTGTCCTATGGAGTCAGGTGACGGTTGAAATGATAATGTAGAAAGACCATGTTAGATGTAGTTAACAAGCTCGTAATAAATTCACACTACTAGGAGCAGCTACTAGTTTCTTTAATTCTACCAATATATGACAAGGTATGGACTGTTATAGCAACCATTCTTCCGAAAAATCGTGATTGAAGAAATACATTGACATGATATGCCATTGACCATGGGGTTTCCTCTCGCAAAACAAAATAAAAGTTTATTCAATTGGAAGTCAACTTTGTGATTAAGGTACAGATCACCATGGCGCCATCCGCAGCTTTGATTACAATATAGGGTACATACTATCACCGTCCTGGTTTATAAGTCCCTTTTGTATTTTGTGTCAAATTTTGACTAAAGATTTTAACTAACAAAATATTAATGCATGTCATTCGTTGTATTCGTATTTGAACATAGTTTTCAATTATATTATTTTTTTATGACATGCATTAACAATTTTTTAGTTAAATTTAAGGTTAAAATTTGGCACAGAATACAAAGCGGACTAATAAACCAGGACAGAGGTAGTACATATTTAATCTCTGATAAAAGATTGAAATATAAATTCATTTCAAATTTCCAGGCGGTAAATGACCTAAATTTCGAGAATTTTTCCAAGGAACAAAAAATGATATCAAGAAAAGAAATCCTTGGTTGTATGTGGTTCTTTGCTTTACCATGACATTTTTGTGGCCTGTTTTTCCCTTTCTTTTCTTTTTAATAAATCGGAATGCATTCTTCCTTAATGTATATAACTCTTGACACCTTGACACCGTCATGCTGCAAACACCATGTGACTTGGTGTCACAACTGTAGTAACAATTATAAGTGAAAATTTTACCAATGTGGTGCACCTACAGGCTAGAGTGGTATCCATCACCGGTAACTAGAAAAAAAATACCAGTGAAGGATTTTCTGTAGGCCGAAGAGGCCTTTTCGGTTTTCTTTGAGCCAAAGACCAGCCGGGCTGGCCACTCTTTGGCCTTCACGCGGCCCCGAAGAGGTCGGGGACAGAGGCAAAAATTACTTCGCTATTGTGAACCATGCATATGTTAAAAGGACTCTCTCGACCTAATTAGGCATAGTCCTAATTAGATCGAGAGTGAATCTGACAAATGGGTTCAACAGTTGCTCCCGTGGCAGCTTTCAAGTGTGTATATCGTAGGTTTTATCACCGACGGTTCTCGTCATTAATAAGTCGAGCATTCGTTTTGACCAATCAATTCTGCCGACATATGGGTCCCGAAGATGCTGACGTGGCTGCTTACTTGTGGGACTACAGAAGGGTAACGACATGCATTTCCGTCACTATTACCATCACACGTACAAAAAAAAGTTATAGCTCATATATTGTTAATTTTCCCATCCAAATCTGTATTTAATTTTAAATTTCCAAAAAATAGATTCAAAATTTGAAACGTTGGAATATGAGAATTCAAACATTGGCAATAGATCTTTCATTTAAAGTGAAACATGACAATTTACAATGAGAACCATGGGACATAGTCTCGGACAGTAAACAAACAAAAATTATGTTGACTAAGCATCAGGCGGTTGGTGTTTCTCAGACGCTGTCTAGTGATGACTACGTGGACTTCCTTAACATGTGATTAGGCATTGCTTCCATATGTATGTGCTTTTTTTTCAAAGACAATGGTTTTCTTCTGCTGTCCACCTTTAAATTTGCAATCGCTAGCAGCTACTTCTTTTTTAGGTCTTTAATTTCTTCTATCTAGGGAAAAAGTACGGCATTCAGGTCTTGCTAAAACATATCACTTGCCTTTTTTCTGCATCTGCCTCTAAGTTACAATGATGTGTTTTAGCTCATGGATGTGTTCACGGGAGGATGAATTCTTCCTGGACGAGATGCCCATGATCGAAAGTAACATGCTTGATGATGCATTCACGAGAGGATGAATTCTTCCTGGATGAGACGCCCATGATCGAAAGTAACGTGCTGGATGAGCTTTTTTCCTCAATAATTTCTACATCGGGTATTCCTTCTGTATCAAGTTGTTTTGATGTTGTTTGTTTAATCATCGACTCATTCTGCAATATGATTGATAGCACTCTTAGAGCAGTGTTTGATAGTTTGGGTAATTATGGTCAGATTGTACATTTTTTGTGAGAAATTTCCAATCTATTTATCCTCAACCATGGCAGTACAACGAACATCAGAACTAAAGAAAAATACATTCAGATTCATATACCACCTAGCGACGCCTACAAGCACTGAAGGAAGCCGAAGGCGCGCCACCGTCATCACCCCTCCCTCGCAAGAGCCGGACACAATTTTTTGTAGTAGACAGTCAGGAAGCCGTCGTGCTAAGCCCCCATAGGACCAACATACACTAGTAGATAAAGGGCCTTTAGTCCTGGTTCATAAGGGCCTTTAGTCCCGGTTCTGGAACCGGGACTAAAAGGTCGTTACTAATACCCTAGCCCTTTAGTCCCGGTTCTTACACGAACCGGGACTAAAGGCCGTCCACGTGGCCGGTGCGTGGAGCCCAGGCAGGAGGGCCTTTGGTCCCGGTTGGTGGCACCAACCGGGACCAATAGGCATCCACTTGTCAGCATTTCAGTGGCTGGGGTTTTTGTTTTTTTTTTCTAAAAGGGGGGTGGATTTGGGGGTTTATTAAGGTGTTTCATATATTGTATTAGGTAGCTAATTAATTAATAGAGAGAAAAGTGTCCTCTCTTATCTCCGTGCTTGATCGACGCTACGTACTATACGTATAGAGAGGCCCTCGACACGCTAGCTAGTAAGAAAATGAAGGAAACCATTAAGTACAGAAGTTCGTCGTGCATACCGAGAGAAGTGATTGACCTCTCCTTCTCCGAGAGATTGGTCGAACAACAAGTTTTCGTATTATCTATCCGACTACTGGCTACATACATATACAATATGTAAGATCTATACAATCCCCTAGCATTTGAAGTCAACTTCCATATGGTATTCTCCGGCTTTATTGATGACGTGGTCAAGAAAGAATCCCGCCAATTCCTCTTGAATTGCTTTATGCGATCTTGTGGTAGGAGTTCATTCCGCATCTCCCACGTCTAATTTGAAGAAGGGGGTTAATACATATATATATGAATGAAACTCAATAGAAATGATGGTGTAATAAAATGAAATTGTGAATATTATTGCTTACGCACTTCATATTGTCTTTTAGAGTAGCCCCGCTTATCTTTGCAAGTCGCGTTGTAGATGAACTCGCACACATAGTATCCACAGTAATCATTCCCTTGTTCCTGCCACAAGCACTTTACGAGAAATAGAGGTCAATCAAACTGATAATGAAGCATTATAAATGGCATTGATGAAACTAGCTAGAATCAACGGGAGATGCGCCCAACTAGCTAGCTAGTAGTACTTACTTTCGGGTATGTATATCGCAGCTCCTTCGGCAGTCCCGGAGCTTCTGCGGTGAACTGTTTCCAAACCCTGCAAGACAAAGAAAATAATTATTACTTGAGATATCAGAAAATGAACAAAAAGTTGCCGAGTGCGATAATGATCGATTGAACTTACTTGTTGAGAATTTTAGTCATGTCCGCATAGGTCTCGGGATCTTTTCGTCTCGAGTCTAAGACGGTTACTAATCCCCACTCAAGCTTAATCTCCAGGAGAATATAGTGGAAGCTGCGCACGCATGCATAACTCATCAATTACATTACTATAACCTCGCTCGAGTAATAAAGGAAACCGAATATGCACATGACAGTAACACTCACTTGGAGTTGTAAGGAAAGAGTATTAAATCTTTGTTTTGATTTATTACTAATGATTTGAGCAAGTTGGCCTCGGCCTCGGCGGCGTCCTTTTTAACCTGAAAATAATCTATGAGATTGGTGTTAATGAACCCAATATCATACATTTCTGCTTTTCTGCACTCGACGATCTTCAATCTGCATAATATAGTGAGGATAATTATAAATACATGCAATGAAAGAGCTGAGCTATATATAGAGACTTAATGACAAAAGTAGTACTTACAGACAGTAGCAAGTGACCGTTAATTTATCGAGGGCCTTCTGATTGAAAAACGCGAAGAACTCCTCAATGGAACAGGCAACAGATCACCGCTGACGAGGTCGTGCTCCTCTTTAATTCTCAGATACAAAGTATTCGTCCCCCCAGACTCTCTGCAGGTTTTCATGTACCAATTATGAAATCTTCGCATCATCGTTGTTAGAGATTTTTTATCTTTGACGAGAGGCTTCCCGTACTCGTATCTGTGTTCCTCCACCTCCAACAAATCATAATGTACATCATCGGACAGGTAATCTTCAGGATTGCTATAACCGGGCACCATCCCCGGAGCATTAGCGACGATGTCGCTAGACACATTGAGCGGGGGGAACGATTGGTTCGCTTGTTCTCCGAGCTGGGCAATTTCTTTCCCAGCTCGTCGGTCTTTTAATCTTTGATCACTGACAGTACTTCCTGACCGCTCCGCTTCGAGATATGCCTTTTCAGTATGCGCTCATAGTTGGTTTTCGGCGGAGACTTTGGTGGTTTCCTCAGGGCATCGATAGTGCACTTTGCTTTCACCGGATCTACCTTCTCCTCCGGAGGTGGATGTCTCTTTGCTTTCAACCCTTGAAAGAAGTCCTTCACCTCGGTCCGCACGATCTTCGCGGTTTTCTCCGGGGTCCTCTCGTACGGTAACTTCTCTAGAGGCTTGAGAGGTGGACCGTATCTGTATTGCCTCCTGCCTCTGCCTGTACTGCTAGACGCCGGAGCAGACGGGGCGGCTGCGGCTGTCTTGTTTTGTGCTTGCTTACGAGGCGGAGGAGAAGGAGTACGACGCGCCGGAGCAGCCGTGGCGGCGGGTCTCTTCCGCCCTTGCTGGCGAGGCGGAGAAGGAGGAGGCTGGTGGCTGCTTGGGCTCGCCGGCGCAGGCGGAGAAGGAGGCGGAGTGCCGCCACGCGCCGGAGAAGGAGGCTGAGTGCCCTGATCGTCACTCGCCGGAGGAGGAGGCGGTGGAGGAGGCCAAGTGCCCTAACTCGCCGGAGGAGGAGGAGGAGGCGGAGGCATCCAGTTCGAAAGGTTGATGAGCTCCTTCCGCCATAGGCATGGAGTCCTCAGACAAGAACCCAGTCGAGTCTCCCCTTCACCCGTAGGGTGGTCAAGCTGGAGGTCCTCAAATCCTTCTGTGATTTCATCCACCATCACCCTAGCATATCCTTCTGGAATCGGCCGGCAGTGAAAAGTTGCGCCAGGTTCAGGAGGTGCAACAGAGCCAACAGCCGCCTTGACTTTCAATTGCATCCACTGCGTCATAAGGTGGCAATGCTGAGACTCCATGATAGCATCTACGGGGTAGCTAGCAGGAGCCGTGAAGACAGGCTGAACCAGCTCGGTGGAAGCCTGGCTGCTTCTCCGCTGAGATGGCGGGGTAGCTTCGGGGGTAGTTTCGGCAGGTCGCTTGCTGCGATTTGCTTCTCGTTCCTCAATCGCTTGTACCCGTGCGTGCAGCGCCTGAATTTGGATCTGCTCCACTTTTTTCCTCCTCTCCTGGCATTTGTAACCGCCTGCGTCCGGAAAACCAGCCTTCGACGGAACGGAGCCTGGCGTGCCTCGTGTCCGTCCAGGGTGCTCAGGATTCCCGAGGGCCATTGTGAGCTCGTCGTTCTCTCTGTCTGGAACGAACGTCCCTTCCTGCGCTGCATTGATATAGTACTTAAGCTTCTTGACGGGTATTGCAAGTTGCTCATCCGTCCAACGGCACTTCCCTGATACAGGGTCCAAGGTTCCGCCAGCCCCGAAGAACCAAGTCTGGCAATGGTCTGGCCAGTTCATTGTCTCTGGTTCGATCCCTTTATCAAGCAGATCCCTCTCAGCCTTGGCCCACTTAGGCCGGGCTTTGAGGTAGCCACCTGACCCCGTGCGATGGTGAAGCTTCTTCTTCGCAGCATTTTGCTTGTTTGTCGCCGACATCTTCTTACTCTTTTCCGATGTCTTGTGGGCCACAAATGCGTGCCATTGATCTCTGATCTTCTCATATTTGCCGATGAATTCTGGTGTCTCTTCTTTGTCAATAAACCTTTTCAGCTCATTCTTCCACCTCCTGAATAGGTCTGCCATCTTCTTAAGAGCATGAGACTTGATTAATTGCTCTATAACTGGCTTCTCCGGATCCTCCTCTGGCGGTAGGGTGAAATTTGCCTTCAGCTCAGTCCAAAGATCATCTTTCTGCATATCATTCACATAAGACACCTCAGGGTCTTCTTTCTTAGGCTTATACCATTGGTGGATGCTGATCGGGATCTTGTCCCTAACAAGAACCCCGCACTGAGCAGAAAAGGCTTCCTTTGTCCGGATGGGTTCAATCGCAAACCGCGCACCCCACACCCCGCGCGCGATTGATGTGATCTCAAACCTTTCATCCGCGCGCAACTTTTTCTTCGGGCTCGTCTCTTTACCGAAGTTGTGCTCGATCCGGAGGGCTAGAAAAAAGAAGAAAGACGAGAGTTAATTAATATGTGTACATACCAAAACAATGAATGCATCAATTAGCTAGTCAGCACAGGCCTAACTAATATATTTACCTGGCCGGACTCTGTTCGGTCACCGGAGCTGTCAACACGGGCTCCTTCTTGCACCAGCATTGGGTCACCGGAGCCATCATAATCATGACTTTCCTCCTCCATTCTTCGATCACCGTAGCTTGCTTCTTCACCCTGTTCTTCCAGACCATCCTTGTCGTTAAGATATGACATGACATCACCTCCGGCTAAGATTATGTCCCCCAACACCTCTTCTGCTTCCTCGTCTCGTCCATGCTCCATTGTTTCTGCAAATATTACAACATGGCAATTATTACACAAACATGACAGCATGTGGATATATTAGTGGCAAACGTAGACCTTATTCCGGGTTTGGGGTGGCCTCGGCAGCGCTTCAAGGGTAGGGGCGCGGTGGGAGGGGGTAGGAGACCGACATCGTTTTTTCTAGGGTTTGGGTGCCCTCGAGAGTTTTGGTCGAGCGAGAGGGTCGGGGGGGGGGGGTGCTCCCGCGGTATAAGTTATCACTGTCGAAGTTATCCGGGAGGGGGTTATATCGACAACGATGACATACATACATGGGAAAATAATGTTATCGGGGAGGGGGTAGGTCGACCCCCCCCCACGTGTTGAAGTTATCGGGAGGGGGTTATATCGACAACGACGACATACATAAACGGGAAAATAATGTTATCGGGGAGGGGGTATATCGACCCCCCTCGTGTTGAAGTTATCCCCCCTCGTGTTGAAGTTATCGGGAGGGGTATATCGACGACGACAGACCTGATAAAACATAAGAAAACAAAGAAGAAATAAAAAGAGGAGAAGAAGAAAGGAATAGAGGAGAGTATCGAAGAAAAAAAAAGAAGAAAAAAAAAGAGGAGAAGAAGAAAGGAATAGAGGAGAAGAAGAAAAAATAGAAATTTTCTTCTTCTTTTTTCCTCTTCTTATTTATTTCTCCTCTTCTTCCTCTCCTCTTCTTCTTTCTTTCCTCTTCTTATTTTCTTCTTTCCTATCTTTCTTTTTCTTCTTCTTCCCTTCCTAGCTAGATATATAAAACTTTTCTAAAATTGTAACTTTTGCATATGTAAAACTTTTTCATGGATCATCATTTCTCATATATATCGAATATATATCCATTGTCATATATAAAAACTTTCTATATATGAACAAACAACTTTCTATGAACAAAAAAACATTTTTGACATATATATTCATACATTTTGAACATCTACATACATACAAATTTTTTTTGTTCACATATACATTATAGCCACATACACATATACATCACATATGAACAAAAAAATTAAACTGATAAAAATAAAAAAACACATATACACATATACATTATAGCCACATACACATATACACCACATACACATATACATCACATATGAACAAAAAAATTAAACTAATAAATAAAAATTAAACTAATAAAAATAATACGGCGGGGGCGGCGAGGGCGCCGGCGCGCGGGGGCGGGACGGGGCAGGGGCAGGGCGACGGCGAGCACGGGGCAGGGGGCTTGGGGCGCCGGGGCAGGGGCGGCGTGCGGCGGCAGGGCAGGGGCGGCGTGTGGCGGCAGCGAAGGGCAGGGCCGGCTTGCGGCGGCCGCGCAGGGCAGGGACGGTGCGCGGCGGCAGCGAAGGGCAGGGGCGGCGACGCGGTGGCAGCGCGCGGCGGCGACGGCGCCAAGTACAGGGGGAGGAGCAGGGGAACGGGGCGGCGCTCACAGCGAGGTGGCGTCGGGGGCGAGGGCAGGGGCGCGCGGGCTCGGGGACGACGTCGGCGACGGCGACGGCGCGGTCGGGGGCGAGGGCAGGGGCGCGCGGGCTCGGGGACGACGGGGGCAACTGCTAGATGAAAACTGAAATTTTCTAAGTGTTTGCTATATATACATGAAGCATTGGTCCCGGTTCATGGCACCAATCGGGACCAATGCCACCTTTAGTCCCGGTTGGTCCCTTTTCAGCAGCCCAAAGGGCGGGAAGCGGCGACCTTTGGTCCCGGTTCGTGGAACCAACCGGGACCAAAGGGTGGGCATTGGTCCCGGTTGGTGCCACGAACCGGTACCAATGCCCCCTTTGGTCCCGGTTGGTGCCACGAACCGGGACCAAAGGCCTTGCGCTGCCAGCGGCCAAAAGTTTAGTCCCACCTCGCTAGTTGAGAGGGGCTCGGAGTGGTTTATAAGCCCCAGTGCGGCTGCCCTCTCGAGCTCCTCTCAAATGCAGGCTTACGGGCCTAAACTTGCACTATGCTGTCTGTGGGCCTATTGGGCCTTCTGCGGGCCTGAATCCTGGCCCAGGTTGGGTTTCTAGTCGTATTCAGGCCGTGGTGGCCCAATAGGTGGCAGCTTTTTTATTTTTATCCAATTTTTTGGTTTTGTTTTCTGCATTATTTATTTTCTTTTGTTTTTTGCTTTATTTTTTAATTCTTTTTGCTTTTAGGTCAGAAAAATTATAGACTTTCTGTTAGTGCCATTAGTTTTCAAATTTGAATTCTATGAAATTTGTGTGAATCATAATTTTGTGATTAACTTTACTATAAAAATAGTTTTTTTTTCAGTTTTTTGTTTTGTTTTTTGCATTATTTATTTTCTTTTTTTTTGCTTTATTTTTTAATTCTTTTTTCTTTTAGGTCAACAAAATTATAAACTTTCTATTAGTGCCATTAGTTTTAGAAAAAATATAAACTTTCTATTAGTGCCATTAGTTTTCAAATTTGAATAGTGAAAATTTGAATTCTTTGAAATTTGTGTGAACCACAAGTTTGTGATTAACTTTACTAAAAAAATGAGCATAGCTGCGCCTATAGAGAAAATTCAACCTAAATTCATAATAAATTTCTATGAATTTCAGAGAAATTCACTATGAATTTAGGTCAAATAACGGGACCAAAAGGTCCAGACGAACCGGGACCAAGGGCCCACATGGCTGCCCTCTTTGAGTGTTCTTGGTGAGAACATAGTTGACAAGGAGCGAACCGGGATTAATGGTATTACGAGGGCCGAACCATAAGACATTAAAGCATTTCAAATGAACTCTGAAAAAGTTGAAAGTTTGCATGATATCATAATTTCACCCACATACCATGTGCATCTACAAAACGGACAATGGTATCATACTCGTCTGTTACAAAGTTGGCATGGTATCATCATAATAGTTGCGGGAGAAAGTCTTCACTTTTTCATCGCTTGTGTCATTTCCTTATTGCGTCGTAACCATGGATAATCTTCATCGTTTATCAGGATGCTTGGGTCAGCCTTGACTTTGAAGGGAGGAATTTCATGAAACTTTTCATAATCTTCAGACATGTCTGTCTTGCCCTCCACTCCCAGATGTCGTTTTTTCCTGAAAGAACTATGTGGCGCTTTGGCTCATCGTATGATGTATTCGCTTCCTTATATTTTATTTTTCTCGGTTTGATAGACATGTCCTTCACATAGATAACCTGTGCCACATCATTGGCTAGGACGAACGGTTCGTCGGTGTACCCAAGATTTTTCAGATCCACTGTTGTCATTCCGTACTGTGGGTCTACCTGTACCCCGCCTCCTGACAGATTGACCCATTTGCACTTAAACAAAGGGACCTTAAAATCATGTCCGTACACTATGTAACCATAATATGTGTCCTTTCCCCTCTCGGTTGCTGCATCAAAGCGGACACCGCTGTTTTGGTTGGTGCTCTTTTGATCTTGGGCGATCGTGTAAAATGTATTCCCATTTATCTTGTATCCTTTGTAAGTCAATACAGTCGAAGATGGTCCCCTGGACAACGAGTACAGCTCATCACAAACAGTGTTGTCACCTCTGAGACGTGTTTCCAACCAACTGCCAAAAGTCCTGATGTGTTCACATGTAATCCAGTCGTCACACTGCTCCGGGTGTTTGGAGCGCAGATTGTTCTTGTGTTCATCGACATATGGGGTCACCAAGGTAGAGTTCTGTAGAACTGTGTAGTGTGCTTGAGACAAAGAATGCCCGTCCCTGCATATTATTGAGTCCGCTCCTAGCGTGCCTTTTCCAGTCAGTCTCCCCTCATACCGCGATTTAGGGAGACCTATCTTCTTAAGGCCAGGAATGAAGTCAACACAAAACCCAATGACATCCTCTGTTTGATGGCCCATGGAGATGCTTCCTTCTGGCCTAGCGCGGTTACGGACATATTTCTTTAGGACTCCCATGAACCTCTCAAACGGGAACATATTGTGTAGAAATATGGGTCCCAGAATGACAATCTCGTCGACTAGATGAACTAGGACGTGCGTCATGATATTGAAGAAGGATGGTGGGAACACCAACTCGAAACTGACAAGACATTGCGCCACATCACTCCTTAGCCTTGGTATGATTTCTGGATCGATCACCTTCTGAGAGATTGCATTGAGGAATGCACATAGCTTCACAATGGCTAATCAGACGTTTTCCGGTAGAAGCCCCCTCAATGCAACCGGAAGCAGTTGCGTCATAATCACGTGGCAGTCATGAGACTTTAGGTTCTGGAACTTTTTCTCTGGCATATTTATTATTCCCTTTATATTCGACGAGAAGCCAGTCGGGACCTTCATACTGAGGAGGCATTCAAAGAAAATTTCTTTCTCTTCTTTCGTAAGAGCGTAGATGGCAGGACCTTCATACTGCTTCGGAGGCATGCCATCTTTTTCGTGCAAACGTTGCAGGTCCTCCCGTGCCTTAGGTGTATCTTTTGTGTTCCCATACACGCCCAAGAAGCCTAGCAGGTTCACGCAAAGGTTCTTTGTCACGTGCATCACGTCGATTGAAGATCGGACCTCTAGGTCTTTCCAGTAGGGTAGGTCGAAGAATATAGATTTCTTCTTCCACATGGGTGCGCGTCCCTCAGCGTCATTCGGAACAGCTAGTCCGCCGGGACCCTTTCCAAAGATTACGTGTAAATCATTGACCATAGCAAGTACGTGGTCACCGATACGCATGGTGGGCTTCTTCCGGTGATCTGCCTCGCCTTTGAAATGCTTGCCTTTCTTTCGACATTGATGGTTGGTCGGGAGAAATCAACGATGGCCCAGGTACACATTCTTCCTGCATCTGTCCAGGTATATACTTTCGGTGTCATCTAAACAGTGCGTGCATGCGTGGTATCCCTTGTTTGTCTGTCCTGAAAGGTTACTGAGAGCGGGCCAATCGTTGATGGTTACAAACAGCAACGCATGCAGGTTAAATTCTTCCTGTTTGTGCTCATCCCACACACGTACACTGTTTCCATTCCACAGCTGTAAAAGTTCTTCAACTAATGGCCTTAGGTACACATCAATGTCATTGCCGGTTTGCTTAGGGCCTTGGATGAGAATTGGCATCATAATGAATTTCCGCTTCATGCACATCCAAGGAGGAAGGTTATACATACATAGAGTCACGGGCCAGGTGCTGTGATTGCTGCTCTGCTCCCCGAAAGGATTAATGCCATTCGCGCTTAAAGCAAACCACACGTTTCTTGGGTCACTTGCAAACTCAGCCCAATACTTTCTCTCGATTTTTCTCCACTGCGACCCGTCAGCGGGTGCTCTCAACTTCCCGTCTTTCTTACGGTCCTCACTGTGCCATCGCATCAACTTGGCATGCTCTTTGTTTCTGAACAGTCGTTTCAACCGTGGTATTATAGGAGCATACCACATCACCTTAGCAGGAACCCTCTTCCTAGGGGGCTGGCCGTCAACATCACCAGGGTCATCTCGTCTGATCTTATACCGCAATGCACCGCATACCGGGCATGCGTTCAAATCCTTGTACGCACCGCGGTAGAGGATCCAGTCATTAGGGCATGCATGTATCTTCTGCACCTCCAATCCTAGAGGGCATACGGCCTTCTTTGCTGCGTATGTACTGTCGGGGAATTCGTTATCCGTTGGAAGCTTCTTCTTCAATATTTTCAGTAGCTTCTCAAATCCTTTGTCAGGCACAACATTCTCTGCGTTCCACTGCAGCAATTCCAGTAGGTACCGAGTTTTGTGTTGCCATCTTCGCAATTGGGGTACAACCCTTTTTTGTGATCCTCTAACATGCGATCGAACTTCAGCTTCTCCTTTTGACTTTCGCATTGCGTCCTTGCATCGACAATGACCCGGCGGAGATCATCATCATCGGGCACATCGTCTGGTTCCTCCTGATCTTCAGCAGCTTCCCCCATTGCAGCATCACCTTATTCAGGGGGCACATTGTTGTCATCGTCCTCTTCTTCTTCGCCGTCTTCCATCATAACCCCTATTTCTCCGTGCCTCGTCCAAACATTATAGTGTGGCATGAAACCCTTGTAAAGCAGGTGGGTGTGAAGGATTTTCCGGTCAGAGTAAGACTTCGTATTCCCACATTTAGGGCATGGACAACACATAAAACCATTCTGCTTGTTTGCCTCAGCCACTTCGAGAAAATCATGCACGCCCTTAATGTACTCGGAGGTGTGTCTGTCATCGTACATCCATTGCCGGTTCATCTGCGTGCATTATATATAATTAAGTGTGTCAAAAACCATTACAGAACATCATGAATAGATAATTAAGTGACCAAATTAATAGAATTTCATCATCACATTAAAACCAAAGTACATACATAGTGCTCATCTAACAACATATAGCTCTCCAGAGCATCTAATTAATTAAACCATACATTGAAACTATGTAAAACATTTCAATGCGAAAACAAATGCGATCATAATCGCAACCAAGGTAACAATTGATCCAACGGCATAATGATACCAAGCATCGGTATGAATGGCATATTTTCTAATCTTTCTAATCTTCAAGCGCATTGCATCCATCTTGATCTTGTGATCATCGACGACATCCGCAACATGCAACTCCAATACCATCTTCTCCTCCTCAATTTTTTTTTTATTTTTTCCTTCAAGAAATTGTTTTCTTCTTCAACTAAATTTAACCTCTCGACAATAGGGTCGGTTGGAATTTCCGGTTCACATACCTCCTAGATAAATAAAATCTATGTCACGTTGGTCGGCATAATTTTCATAAACAATAAATGAACCAATTGTTATAAAGATAATATATACCACATCCGAATCATAGACAGGACGAGGGCCGACGGGGGCGGATACCAAAACCATCGCACTATATAATAACAAGCAATAAAATAGTAAGAAAATTAGACAAGTATCTATCTAAAGTAAGAATTTTTTTTCTTTCAGAAAGAAGATAAGAACAAGAGGCTCACCACGGTGGTGCCGGCGACGAGATCGGCGCGGGCAATCGACAACAGTGAAGACGGGAATGGGACGTGACGGGCCGCTAAACCTAAACAAATCTCGAGGAAAATGGAGCTTCGAGGTTGAGCTTCGAGAGGAGAAAGCTTAACTAGTGTGGCTCGGGCATTTCATCGAACACCTCATGTGCATAGGAGGTGAGCTAGAGCACCACAAAGCCCTCCACTCGCCGGCCAGAGAAAAACAAAGCACTGGAGTGCTCTGCTCGGGGGCGAGGGGTATATATAGGCACACCATTGGTCCCGGTTCGAGACATGAACCAGGACTAAAGGGCAGCCATTGGTCCCGGCTCAAGCCACCAACCGGGACCAATGGTGGTGGGCCAGGAGCCAGACCCATTGGTCCCGGTTCGTCCCACCAACCGGGACCAAAAGGTCCAGACGAACCGGGACCAATGGCCCACGTGGCCCGGCCGGCCCCCTGGGCTCACGAACCGGGACCAATGCCCCCATGGGTCCCGGTTCTGGACTGAACCGGGACTAAAGGGCTGAGTTGGCCGAACCAAAGGCCCCTTTTCTACTAGTGATACCAGAACAACAATTGCCGCCAATGAAGAGAAGCTTAAATCGAAGGATCCAAACTGAAGACACATGAACAAAGACGAACAAACACAGGATCCCATTAGATCCACCAAAGAGAACCATCGACCGAATCTCGCGAGATCCGTTATGCATATTTTACTTGTCTACTCCCTCCGTTCCTAAATATAAGTTCTTTTAGGGATTTAAATATGGACTACATTCGGAGCAAAATGAGTGAATCTACACTCTAAAATATGTCTACATGCATCCGTATATAGTCTATAGTGGAATTCCTAAAAAGACTTATATTTAGGAACAGAGGGAATATGTTACTATGTGGATGGTTGGGAGTAACATATATGTGGTGTCATTCAACACTTCATTTATTAGCTTATAGACTCATCTGGTCTTGATATGTGTGATGTTACTCATAACGTGAGTAACTAGCTATGTTACTCAAATCATCTCTCCTCATTAAATCATTGCCACATAAACAAATTTGTTGAGTTGGACCTGATGTCTAGTGAAGTTACTCCCACTATAGACAGTCGTAGTACTAGTCTGCCATGATAATCTTCGCCCATTAACTACCATCGTTCTATGCCCGGTGCCCTATATCCACGACACTGAAGCCACACCTCCGCTGTACACAAATCCGTGTGCCACCAGTAGAAAGGCATCGTGGAGACGAGCAACGTTGTTGCCACGTCAATCGCCGGCACCTATGAGGAAGGACCGTGGTGGACATGAGGTTTAGGATTCAAGGATTAACTTGGGTCGCCGTAGGAGAGAGGAGTCTTTGGTAAACTCATGTAAGTTTGGCCCTGATCGTCTCAAAAGGGAGTAAAACAACAACACAAAAATGTTTCAAGATCACCAAAATCGTAGAGCATAAAGTACGGGTTTGATGTTCGTCTGTTTGTTTTAGTCGTGGGACCCACGGCAATCCTATGGAGTGTTATTCTGCTGACTTTCAATTTCAAATTTGTCATGTTTCTTTTCTACCTTTGTATACTAGATTATATTCCGTTTGAGGAGGGTTACACTTCCTTTTGTATCTTTTTGAATTGTTTGGATTGCTTATTACATGTGTCATGTGGTATCCTTCCTTTTGTGTCTAATAAAACACATCAATGGCATCTACTATAATAAAGTTTGTCGGGCTCCAATGAGGGTGTGGCGATGACGGTGACGCGTCTTCGACTCGCTACAGCGATTGTACCCGTCGTTAGGTGGTCTATGGATCTAGATGTAATTTTTTTACTTTGAATGTTCTTTGTACTATGATAACAGTTGACGAATAGATTGAAAGTTTCTTGTAAAAACAAAGTTAAATGTGAGGTTATTTGAAAACATGATGAATGAGAAGAATGAATAGCCTCCTTCCCTAAGAAAAGCTTAGGGTTCCTCTGTCTCCCGCCGGCGCCGGCGCCGGTCCGCCTCGTCTCCGGCGGCCTTAGGGCCATGGCGGCGCGGTGGATCCCGGTCCTTGCCGCCGGGAGGGCTCTCTTTTTAGATGTTTCTTCGAGTTTTGTTAGGGTTTGTGTCCTGTTCAGGAAGACAAGACGGCGGCCGCTCTCTGAAGATGGAATAAGGTCCTCCCCGCTTAACCCCCGTCCCAGTGGTGTGTCTAGCATTGTCGGTGGGCGTGTGGAGGTGTGTCTCCGTCGGATCTGTCCTTGATGGATTTGCTCTGATCTAGTCGTAGCTTGTCTATGTTTGTGTTTCTTCAGGTTGGACCCTTCAGATCTACGCTACTCTTTATCGAAGGTGGTTGCTGTTCTATTGTGCTGGTCCTATGGGGGCCTTAGCATAACGATTTCCTGAATGTCTACTACAACAAGTTTTGCCCAGCTCCGGCTAGGGAGAGGCGATGACGGCGACGCGCCTTCGGCTCGCTTCAGTATTTGTAGTCGTTGCTAGATGGTATACTTATCTGGATGTAATTTTTATTATTTCTGATATTAATGTACTGCCATGATTGAAAATGATAGACCCGAAGATTTCTCGGAAAAAAAAAAGAAGAATGAATAGGTCGAGGAGCGGAACTAATGGTCGCCTGGATCTGATGTAAAAAAAGGTCACCTTGATCGAATTTTGTCCATGGAGTTGAGATCGGGGAGTCGCAAAGTTCGCATGGAGTTGAGGAGATCGGGGTGTCGCCTCCGCTTCTCGCGGCATCAGCTAGGTCTTCCACGTGGCGTCGGACCGGACCACATCAGCGCCCTCCCCGACGACCTGCTCCTGCTCGTCCTCGCCCATCTCCCATGAATCGCCGCCGCCGCGCGCACCGGCGTCCTCTCCCGCCGGTGGCGCGGCCTCTGGGCCCATCTTCGCCGGATCGTCTTCCACGACACTGTCTTAGACTCCATCGAACTGGCGCTTGGCCGTGTCTCTCATGTGGTTTCCCTCCTCAAAATCCACGTCCCCGCGCCACCTGACCGGGTCGGCGCCGCCCGCGTCAACTCGCTGCTGCGCGCCGCCGCAAGGCTCGAGCGGGAGGAGTTCTTCCTCCACCTCTCACAGGACTTGTTCGGCCCTTTCCCAGTCGTCGATCTGCCATGCTTCCGCCGTGCCACTTCCATCGCATTGGACATTTTTTCCGCCATACGCGTGCCGGCCGGCATCGAGTTCCCCGCGCTTGAGACGCTGCACCTGTCGTGCTGCAATGACGCCTTCGACTCCTTGCTCTCCAGCTGCCCGCGCTTGCGAACGCTCCAGCTCCACGGCATTGTGTTGAACGTAACCTCCCTGAGGGTCAACTCGCCGTCGCTGCTGGAGCTTGTCGTAGACCGCAGATTTACACACAGTGTCAGCATTGTTGCCCCTGCGCTTAAGCAGTTGACCGTGTCCTTCACCACCTCCAAGCTCTGCATCATCTCCGTCTCGGCACCAATGGTGGAGAAGGTCTCGTGGAATTGCTGCTACCACTATGGGGTGCATGTTGTTTTTGGTCTCTGGTACCTCGAGCAGGTGACTCTGCAGACGGCAGAGACACAAGGGCAGCTGCCTTCGCTGCACATTCGCACCTCCGCTGTGCGCCCCCCCCCCCCCCTCCTACTCAATTTACTGCAAACTCCGAGTAAAGTAATCTTTGTGAATGATATATATCCTGCCAACTTTTATTTTTCTTCAGGGCTCTACTATTGTTCGTGATGAGGCTGACAACTTTGCACACGAGGTAGAGAAGCACATGGTTGCTGCCTTCTCTGTTTTGGAGCTACTTCTCACAACATACGGGCATGCATTTGGAGCATTGGTGTTTCATCTCCTTGGGATGGATCGAATTTGTACCGCTATTCGGAGGCTTAGGGTTGCCCAACAGAGATTGGTATGGTAACTCTCATTTCTGATTACTTATCTCAACAATGCATTGTGTAGTTACATATTGACGTTTATTTTTTGTTTTAGGTGGATGAAGGATGTGAATCAGATTGTCCATGTGAGCCAACAGACTGGAGGTCCCAAACTATCTCCCTGACTGCTCTCGAAGAAGTGGAGATCGATGGCTTCGAAGGAGAGGATCATGAGTTCGATTTTTTGAGACTGATAGTTAGATGTGCACCAATGCTTAGAAGAATGATTCTGAAGTTGTCACGGGAGGCCTCAGAAAGTAATGATGTATGCGCAAAGATATCCAAATTCTTCAGGGAGTTTTCTTCTCTGGAATGTCGTGCTCATCATAGCTCTGGTGAGGTATATCTTCGGCATGCATGATTAGCATGCTCGCCTAGATGAAACAAAAATATAATTGTTGTTCTTTGTAAGATTTGTCGAAAATTTGGTATTGACACGCCAACTATAGAGTTTGCTTCTTCATGTATCTTATTTATTAGCTAATTGAGCATGCTATATTTCTATGAAATATTTATGAGCATACCCTCATACTTCTATGAATTAAATAAAAGCTGAATGGTGGAGTGGGTGATAAGAAATTTTCAATATTTTTTATGCAGGCATGCTTTTGCATTTTGCAATCTTCTCTAATTTGGCACCATTATTATGTTTCACATACGTAAGATTTTCTATGTTAGCTGCATATATAGAGTTTAACTTGAAATATTGATTCGTGCCAAACCCCAAGGTGTTGTTCCTGGGTCTAGAAATGCCTCTCTCTTTTGGACGCCATGAATAACGCAGTTGTCATCATCTCATTTCAAAGAAACATCACAAATCAGGACTCAATCCTTCTCATGGTTCAGCCTGGTAAAATAAAATAAAACCATCCAGTTTCTAGTATCAAAGAACATGAGCAACACAAGGTATGTTACTGTTGGACATACGTAGATTCAGCGACTGTTACACCCTTACTCAGGCCTGCACTGTCTTTTCCCTTGTTGCTGTTTTTGTAGAAGATCATCATGTCATGTCCAAGACATATCATTTCCTTTCCGTCGGCGAGGTGATCCTCTTGAGTGCGCTGTTGAAGCATACGAGCTGGATTGCGCCAGCAGCAAGGCTACGATTCACATCAACACAGGAACATACCATGTGACCCCAACTTCCGAACATACGAGCTGGGTTGCAGTAGTAGCAAGGCTACAATTCACATCAACACAGGAACGTACTATGTGATTGCCATCAACCACACCGATTCCTACTTCTGGGTCATGGATCCCAACTTCAATACCAGTAGCAGCTGCCCTCTTCCACTGTGGAGTCACGTTCCTTATTTAGGACAACGTGGCAAAAATGTTTCAGATTCACCTTCCCTTTTTGATTTTGTCACACGCAGCCCCTACACAGCATGTCTCGCTAATTGTTCGAGAGCAGTAACAAATAATAGTGCGTACAAGACCATTGCTTGCCTGAGTGCCAACAATCAATTCACATGTTTATGTCTGGGTGCCTGATGTGTATACTAGAACCCAGACAATCCATTTTATGTCTGGGTGCGTACAAGCCCATTGCTTGCCTGAGTGCCAACAATCCATTTTCTCCTAAATTTAGTTTCCCTTCTTATTTTCTTGAAGAATTAACTTGGGGAATTACACTAGCGGTGGCAGCCGGGAAGTAGTTAACCCCAAAATTTGTCACTCCAGCGATTACAATAGCAATAATTTATGACATTGCAATTACACTGCAAAGTTTGTCACTCCAGCAATTTGGTTTTTGTTGTAATTATAAAAAAGAGTAATTTGCATTTTCACAACTTAATTTAACCCAAAAACATTGGGGTTTGGCTTTCTCACACCACTATACAATTCAATTGTGTATTGCATTTGGCTCTATTTTTTTCTTCGATCTGATCAGGCTAGCCTGTCGGGCACAGGTCAAGATCATGTTGCTTTTAAAATCAATAGTCCAAAATGCAACGTGTAGCCAAATTTAAAGAGAGTCAAACACTGGCGTTTTGCGCAAATGGGATCGAGTTAGTATGCAAATGGAATTTGCCCTATCTAAACACCGTGCTCCGTTCTAAATCCATTTCTTTGCAGTTGTATGATCTGCAGCTACTTCAAAGAGCAAGTATCTGGCGCAAACATCACACTACCAGAAGCTGTACTTTTCCTGTAGGTGACAAATTTTCCTGTGAGGCCTGAAGCCCCTCACAGGAATATAATTTTTCCTGAAGGGCTAACTTTGGCCTCCAGGCAAATCGCCTATTTTCCTGAGAGTCCAGCCCACAGGAAAATTGCTGTAGGATCTATTGTATAGATATGCAAAAATGATGAAGCTTGAAAGAGTTAAGAGGATAACAACTCTTATGGTGATGGATGTTTGGTCATCATCTCCTGTTCCTTTCAATAAACTATTATTCCCGTTAATGGTGTACATGACTTTGCAGGGAATACCGGTTCATCCCCTGTTAGCTTGGAGGATGGTGCTATGGCACTAGTAGAAAAAGGGCCATTTGTCATGGTTCATAAGGGCCTTTTGTGCCGGTTTAGGAACCGGGACTAAAAGGTCGGTACTAAAGCTCTAGGCCTTTAGTCCCGGTTCTTACACGAACCGGGACAGATGGGCCTCCACGTGGCCGCTGCGGCCAGCCCAGGCAGGAGGGCCTTTGGTCCCGGTTGGTGACACCAATCGGGACCAAAAGGCATCCACGCGTCAGCATTCCAGGGGCTGGGGTTTTTGTTTTTTTAAGGGGGGGAGGGTTTAGGGGGTTTTGGGGGGTTAATTTAGGTGTTTCATATATTGTGTTAGCTAGCTAATTAATAGAGAGAAGTGTCCTCTCTTATCTCCGTGCTTGGTCGATGCTATGTACTATATGTATATAGAGGACTCGACACGCCATACATTTAGAGAGGACTTAGATTGAACTGAGGCAACATGTGGTGCATGTCGAAAGTAATACTAATCCTAACTTGATCAAGTTTGGATTGTACTACTTTCGACATGCACCACATGCATGTTGCCTTCACTTCAATCCAATCCATGCTCGCATCGTGCATCATCATAATAACAAGTCCTACTAATCATCATCATACAACTTCTACTCGTTATTAATAACAAGCCATACGATCATCATCCTGATAGTCATCGAACCAACCCTACTTAATTGTTCTTAGCACATGATCATCAGTATTAGGCAGGACCTAAATACCCTATTTAAGATAAAATAGCATAAAACAATATAGACCCTAACTCTTCATTATGGAGAATGGAGATCATCCTGTCTCCAATTCTTGCGCGGCGCTTCCTTTTGCTTCCAAAAATCTCCTTACGACTGTCCATACATTTTTTCCATTGTTTGATTAGCATGTCTCCACTTCTTTTAGAATTCCGGTATGGACAGTTGAGATTCGTAGGATGACCTGGTTGTATGTTCAAAACATGAAGGCTACCATGCTCATACATCAAATGAGGCACACAATCCTCTGGGATTCTTTGTTGAAAAACGGCGTAATAACTTCATAGTTAGCAATTATGTACTAGTTTTAGATGTATGCAAAAGATGCACGGATGTCGTAATAGTAAAAAATCTTACCTGGGTATCTCCATGATAGTTACCGTAGTTCAACACGTGCACTAATGGCACGTATTGTCCATAATGTTGAGGAGTTTGATTGTAGATATTGTAATTCTCAATATCAGTACAAAATCCGAACCGATGATTTTTCTCCTTATAAGTTAATTCAGAGCCATCGGTGTAGTAGGTTCTGTCTACCATCTTTCGCACATTCTTTGAACAATCAAAATAAGCTGTCAATGGAAATAAGTTGTCAATTATTTTGAAATAAACAATATAAATTAGCTAATAACTATGTTTGAGAAACTCACATAGCGGTAGAATTGGAGGCGCATCAACAAGGCCCCAAATGTCCATATTGTCTTGCTCGATTTCAGGATCACCAAGATCCATGGTGACAAGCATACCCTCATCAAAACCATACATCTTGCAAAATGCTTCCCAATTTTTGCAACCAAAATGGGTTACGCTCTCAGCATTATACAAATTTATTTCAGAATCCACATCATGATGAGTCCTTAGGTGAATTTTCTTTGTTTCATAATTTTCATGGTCTTCAAAATCCATCCTCTCCAAGACACAGCGTCTTCCATGGCATGGGATAAACTATACTCGAATTGTAAAAGATGAAAATTACACGTTGAAATAGTTGAAGTCATGCTTAATTATGAAAAAAACACTTGTCGTCGTTGCGTACCGTTTCAACTTCGAAGGTCTCCTAGAGCTTAATGCTGAAGCGACAATCATCGTCCAGGTGAGGCCTGTCGCACAGACCTCGATCGTCGTGGCACCAGCCACACTCCCCCGAGAGACTTTCGTCGTCCGATGACGACATTTCCTACGTTCATAATTCAAAGATTAAACTTGTACAATTAAATATATGTACTACAAAAACTAAATTAGATCATTATTATTCATCACGTGTTGACTATCGGTCTATCGAGTCTTTTCTTGAAAACTCTCAGCTCACGTGGTGTATACATTCAACCGTTGGTGATGGTCACTCCTCCATTTGTCCCTGAGTGCATTACACCAAAATGTCTAGCAAACGGGAACAAAGGAGAAGCGACCCCCATGACAACAGTCGGGCTTCTTCGTCCTCTCATATATGGTGGAGACTCGACAGACTTAAAGTCAACCCGAAATATCATCTAATTTTATTTCTAAAAAAGGATTTGGCTGGTCTCACCTCGAGGTCGGAGGGGGTCGGTGACGGGGACGACGGCGGGGATGATGGAGGGGGGCTCCTAGATTTCTATGAAAACAAAAACCCTATAAGCTATCAACTAATCATATGCAAAATCAAATCGCAAAATAAAATAGTATTCAAATTAGGATGCATTCAATTATAAGCAAAACTACATCATCTCTTGCGTCCGTACATCGTCGAATATTATCACTAATACACCTCGAATACTATCATACATATAGCATCGCTAGTACAGCTAGAACCGTAGTGCCCGACGGGTATCGGCGTGGGCGGTGGACACCCAAAGAGAAGGAACCATCACAGGATCATAGCTCCAGTGAGATCCCTGAAGAAGCTGCCAGGTATTGTCGAACCTGCCCTCCAACGCAACCATGTAGCGACGGACGTGCTCGTCCTCCTCGCTGACACGGTGACGTACCATCTCCGCGGTGTCCAGAAGCCTCGACGCCGTCATAGGCCCACACGACCGCCACCAAACAAGGATCGGGTGGCTCCTCACCAACCTACGCACCCCGGAAGGTAGCACCTCCAAAAAACCAGCCCGGCGGAGCCCAGTCCTGGACATGGCCCCTCTGATCAAGCCGGCCTCCTCCGCCGAGTCGATGACGAGGATGCGGGATAGGCATCGTCGACGTCGATGCAAGAATAATTGCTTGAACTAAAAAAATAAACTAGTTCTATTTTTTTTCCTAAAAATAAACTACTTCTATATATAGTAAAATAAAGTAGTTTTATTAAATCAACTAGTTCAACTACTAAACACTTACTATAAATAAAATAAACTAGTACTTACTAAAAATAAACTACTTCTATATATAGTAAAATAAAGTAGTTTTATTAAATCAAAGTTCAACTACTAAGCCCCTCGACCCTCGACCCCTCGACGACCCTCGACCGCTCGGCGATCGAAGAAAAAAATCGATATCCCCCCTCATGTCATGTCCGACGTCCCCCCCTCATCACATGTCCGACCCTTATTTTTTTTCCTCTGCTTCTTTTTCTTCTTCTTCCTTCTTCCTTCTTCCTCTTTTCTTCCTTTTCCTTATTTTACTTTTTCCTCTACACAAACCTAAAATGCACTAACAGTACAACAAACCTAAAATGCACTAAATCAACTAACCTAAAATCGATATCTACTAATTACAACCTAAATAATACATATATGAACAAAACAATTCATCATATATATCATCATCTATGAACAAAAAAATCATAATATGAACAAAAAAAATTGTATGAGCAAAACATAGAGGAAAAGGGGGCCGGCCGCCGGACCGAATGGGGAGGGGCGGCGCGCACCGTCGGGATAGGGCACAGGCGCGGGGCGGCGCGTTGACGGCGAGCTCGGGGCAGGGCAGGGTCGTGGGGCGGCGTGGCGACGGCGAGCTCGGGGCAGGGCGGGTGGGGGCGCGGCGGCGACGCGGACACGGCGAGCTCGGGGCAGGGCAGGGGCGAGGGTCGACGCTGAGCACTGGCAGGGGGGCCGCTGGGGCGCGTCGACGGCAAGCTCAGGGCAGGGCGATGGCGACGGCGTCCGGCAGCCTGGCAGCGTCCTCTCCGCGTGCGTCGTCTGGGCGAACTGCAAGATTCAATCCAAAATTTTCACAAGTGTTTTCTTATATAGACGAAGCATTGGTCCCGGTTCGTGGCACCAACCGGGACCAATGCTCCCTTTAGTCCCGGTTGGTGGCACCAACCGAGACTAAAGGGGGGGCATTGGTCCCGGTTGGTTCCACAAACCGGTACTAATGCACCCATTTAGTCCCGGTTGGTGCCACCAACCGGGACCAAAGGCCTTGTGCTGTTGCGCCCGCATCGAAAGTTTAGTCCCACCTCGCTAGTTGAGGGGGGCGCGCAGTGGTTTATAAGCCCTACTGCCGCACCCCTCTCGAGCTCCTCTCCATTGCAGGCTTACGGGCCTAATTGTCTCCGCTATGCCTGATGGGCCTACTGGGCCTTCTTCTGGCCTAAATCCTGGCCCATGGGTGGGTTTCTAGTCGCTATTTTGTTTTGTTTCTAATTACTTATTTATTTCACTTGATGATAATTATTTTTGCTTTATGTTATTAAAGTTTATTTTATTTTGTTTCTACTTATATATTTTATTAAAGTTTATATTATTTTGTTTCTAATTACTTATTTATTTTATCTTATGATAATTCTTTTTGCTATTTGATGAAAATTCTTTTTGCTTTTAATGATTTTGAACAGAAAATACTTTGATAATTTTAGTTTTCATGCATTTACTAATTTTTTGAGCTATAAGACCCTGAAATTGAAAAGCACTGCACATGAACTCTGAAAAGGTTGAAAGTTGGCATGGTATCATCATTTCACCCACATAGCATGTGCAAGAAAGTAGAGAGGGTTACGACAAAAACGAGATGCACTTCGTGTACAAAACGGACAATCTCTTTCGAAGTATCAGGGTTTCATACGGAAACTCGTATGTTACAAAGGGATTTCATTTTTTAAAACTTATTTGAACTCCATAGTTCTGGAGAGATAGTCTTCACTTTTTTTTCTCTTGTGTGCTTTGCTTATTGCGCCGTAACCATGGATAATCTTCATCGTTTATCAGGATGCTTGGGTCAGCCTTGACTTTGAAGGGAGGAATTTCATGAAACTTTTCATAATCTTCAGACATGTCTGTCTTGCCCTCCACTCGCACGATGTCCCTTTTTCCTGAAAGAACTATGTGGCGCTTTGGCTCATCGTATGATGTATTCGCTTCTTTATCTTTTCTTTTTCTCGGTTTGGTAGACATGTCCTTCACATAGATAACATGTGCCACATCATTGGCTAGGACGAACGGTTCATCAGTGTACCCAAGATTGTTCAGATCCACTGTTGTCATTCCATACTGTGGGTCTACCTGTACCCCGCCTCCTGACAGATCGACCCATTTGCACTTAAACAAAGGGACTTTAAAATCATGTTCGTAGTCAAGTTCCCATATGTCCACTATGTAACCATAATATGTGTCCTTTCCCCTCTCGGTTGCTGCATCAAACCGGACACCGTTGTTTTGGTTGGTACTCTTATGATCTTGGGCGATCGTGTAAAATGTATTCCCATTTATCTCGTATCCTTTGTAAGTCAATACAGTCGAAGATGGTCCCGTGGACAACGAGTACAACTCATCACAAACAGTGTTGTCACCTCTGAGACGTGTTTCCAACCAACTGCCGAAAGTCCTGATGTGTTCACATGTAATCCAGTCGTCACACTGCTCCGGGTGTTTGGAGCGCAGACTGTTCTTGTGTTCATCGACATACGGGGTCACCAAGGTAGAGTTCTGTAGAACTGTGTAGTGTGCTTGAGACCAAGAATGCCCGTCCCTGCATATTATTGAGTCTGCTCCTAGCGTGCCTTTTCGAGTGAGTCTCCCGTCATACCGTGATTTAGGGAGACCTATCTTCTTAAGGCCAGGAATAAAGTCAACACAAAACCCAATGACATCCTTTGTTTGATGGCCCATGGAGATGCTTCCTTCTGGCCTAGCACGGTTACGGACATATTTCTTTAGGACTCCCATGAACCTCTCAAAGGGGAACATATTGTGTAGAAATACGGGGCCCAGAATGACAATCTCGTCGACTAGATGAACTAGGACGTGCGTCATGATATTGAAGAAGGATGGTGGGAACACCAGCTCGAAACTGACAAGACATTGCGCCACATCACTCCTTAGCCTTGGTATGATTTGTAGATCAATCACCTTCTGAGAGATTGCATTGAGGAATGCACATAGCTTCACAATGGCTAATCGGACGTTTTCCGGTAGAAGCCCCCTCAATGCAACCGGAAGCAGTTGCGTCATAATCACGTGGCAGTCATGAGACTTTAGGTTCTGGAACTTTTTCTCTGGAATATTTATTATTCCCTTTATATTCGACGAGAAGCCAGTCGGGACCTTCATACTGAGCAGGCATTCAAAAAAGATTTCCTTCTCTTCTTTGGTAAGAGCGTAGCTGGCAGGACCTTCATACTGCTTTGGAGGCATGTCGTCTTTTTCGTGCAAATGTTGCAGGTCCTCCCGTGCCTCAGGTGTATCTTTTGTCTTCCCATGCACGCCCAAGAAGCCTAGCAGGTTCACGCAAAGGTTCTTTGTCACGTGCATCACGTCGATTGAAGAGCGAACCTCTAGCTCTTTCCAGTAGGGTAGGTCCCAGAATATAGATTTCTTCTTCCACATGGGTGCGCGTCCCTCAGCGTCACTCGGAACAGGTAGTCCGCCGGGACCCTTTCCAAAGATTACGTGTAAATCATTGACCATAGCAAGTATGTGATCACCGGTACGCATGGCGGGCTTCTTCCGGTGATCTGCCTCGCCTTTGAAATGCTTGCCTTTCTTTCGACATTGATGGTTGGTCGGGAGAAATCGACGATGGCCCAGGTACACATTCTTCCTGCATCTGTCCAGGTATATACTTTCGGTGTCATCTAAACAATGCGTGCATGCGTGGTATCCCTTGTTTGTCTGTCCTGAAAGGTTACTGAGAGCGGGCCAATCGTTGATGGTTACAAACAGCAAGGCATGCAGGTTAAATTCCTCCTGTTTGTGCTCGTCCCACGCACGTACACCGTTTCCATTCCACAACTGTAAAAGTTCTTCAACTAATGGCCTTAGGTACACATCAATGTCGTTGCCGGGTTGCTTAGGGCCTTGGATGAGAATTGGCATCATAATGAACTTCCGCTTCATGCACATCCAAGGAGGAAGGTTATACATACATAGAGTCACGGGCCAGGTGCTGTGATTGCTGCTCTACTCCCCGAAACGATTAATGCCATCCGCGCTTAAAGCAAACCATACGTTCCTTGGGTCAGTTGCAAACTGAGCCCAGTATTTTCTCTCGATTTTTCTCCACTGCGACCCGTGAGCGGGTGCTCTCAACTTTCCGTCTTTCTTACGGTCCTCACTGTGCCATCGCATCAACTTGGCATGCTCTTTGTTTCTGAACAGTCATTTCAACCGTGGTATTATAGGAGCATACCACATCACCTTCGCAGGAACCCTCTTCCTGCGGGGCTCGCCGTCAACATCACCATGGCCATCTCGTCTGATCTTATACCGCAATGCACCGCATACCGAGCATGCGTTCAAATCCTTGTACGCACCGCGATAGAGGATGCAGTCATTAGGCCATGCATGTATCTTCTCCACCTCCAATCCTAGAGGGCATACGACCTTCTTTGCTGCGTATGTACTTTCGGGCAATTCGTTGTTCTTTGGAAGCTTCTTCTTCAATATTTTCAGTAGCTTCTCAAATCCTTTGTCAGGCACAGCATTCTCTGCCTTCCACTGCAGCAATTCCAGTACGGTACCGAGCTTTGTGTTGCCATCTTCGCAATTGGGGTACAACCCTTTTTTGTGATCCTCTAACATGCGATCGAACTTCAGCTTCTCCTTTTCACTTTCGCACATTTCCCTTGCATCAACAATGACCCGGCGGAGATCATCATCGGGCACATCGTCTGGTTCCTCTTGATCTTCAGCTTCCCCCATTGCAGCATCACCGTATTCAGGGGGCACATAGTTGTCATCATCCTCTTCTTCTTCACTGTCTTCCATCATAACCCCTATTTCTCCGTGCTTCGTCCAAACATTATAGTGTGGCATGAAACCCTTATAAAGCAGGTGGGCGTGAAGGACTTTCTAGTCAGAGTAAGACCTCGTATTCCCACAATCAGGGCATGGACAACACATAAAACCATTCTGCTTGTTTGCCTCAACCACTTCGAGAAAATTATGCATGCCCTTAATGTACTCGGAGGTGTGTTTGTCACCGTACATCCATTGCCGGTTCATCTGTATGCATTATATATAATTATGTGTGTCAAAAACCATTACAAAACATACAAGTAAGAAAAATCAATAATAAAAGTAAGAAAAATTAGACAAGTAGCTATCTAATCATACAAGTAAGAATTTTTTTCTTTCAGAAAGAAGATAAGAATTAACAAGAGGCTCACCATGGTGGTGCCGGCAACGAGATCGGTGCGGTCGATCGACGGCGGCGAAGACGGGGACGGGACGTGATGGCCCGGTAAACCTAGACAAATCTTGAGGAAAATGGAGCTTCGAGGTCGAGCTTCGAGAGGGGAAAGCTTAACTAGTGTGGTTCAGGCATTTCATCGAACACCTCATGTGCATAGGAGGTAAGCTAGAGCACCACAAAGCTCTCCCCTCGCCAGCCACCAAAACAGAGCAGTGTGAAGTGCTCTGCTCGCCGGCGAGGGGGTATATATAGGCAACTCATTTGTCCCGGTTCGTGGTACGAACCGGGTCTAAAGGCCGTCCTTCTGTCCCGGTTCGTGCCACGAACCGGGACCAATGGTTGTGGGCCAGGAGCGAGGCCCATTGGTCCCGGTTCGTACCACGAACCGGGACCAATGAGCCCAGACGAACCGGGACCAATGCCCACGAGGCCCCGGCCGGCCCCATGGGCTCAAAAACCGGGACAAATGCCCCCATTGGTCCCGGTCGTGTCAGAACCGGGACTAATGGGCTGGCCAGGCCTCAACCAAAGCCCCTTTTTCTACTAGTGTGGGCGACCACGTCGGCAATGGCAACATTGGAGTCTACAATGATGGTGAGAACATGGTGGTAGCATAGGTGACTTAGAAACTTATGAAGATGTAGGTGATGCTCCAGATCGTGAATCAGTTGACTTAGCAACATGAGTCTTTTGTTATCATTGCATTGCTTTGTACAATGCCATGGATGCGTAATTTGAGTAGTGGTGGCATGCATGCGTACAACTGTCCTGTTGCTGCTTTTGAGCAAGTAAGATTTTCAGATGTCAACTACGATATGTTCAATCATTCATGGATTAATGGATAGATATGTGCTATGTTTATACTGATTTTGGATGCTTGTATGAAGATATATGATGTGGATTTGGGTTTATTGGGATTATGCGTGGACCACTGATATCTGCTAATAAATTTGTAATTATAGAAGGGTACGGATTTGTCAGTTACATTCTGAATATGGATGCCCCGAAATAAATTACAGGCTCAACATAATTTGTTTTCCTTTGTGCCAGTTTTCCTGTAGGTTGGCCGTCACAACAAGGGGACCTGTAAACCTGACGGCATCAAGATTTCCCTGAGGGTGGCTGACAGGAACAACCGTCAGGAAAATTACTCCCGTCGGCCGACCATCAGGCATTACACGATTTCCCTGTCGTTGTATTCCTGGCGTGATTTTCCTGTCGGGTAACCGCCAGGAATTATTTTCCTGAGGGGATTTGGCATTTTCGTGTCGGTTCCTGGCCGCGGTGAAAAGTTTGTTTTCTGGTAGTGCCTCATGAATTGGGCTCGTGCTTTTCTCCGGAGCGAAATGCACTTCGTAGAATGCATGACCCAGTACTGTAGAGATCCCCACTACAGAACAAATTTGATTTTCGTTGTTGTAACCATAGTATCTGGTATTGCTATCACCAAGTTCTTTTTTGGTACGTGAGAATAATATGCTTTTTTACCTTCAAAAAAGAATTTACATGCTTTTAATCATCATGGTCACAAATGTTGGACAAGCATATGCCTCCACGTTCATCTAGCTTACATTCATATACTTGTTTGGCAGTACTATACAAGTTCATGCTGGCACCCCTGTCTGTATGTATATTCCTAGCCTACAAGTACTGGAAAACAAGGATCATAATTGATGTAGTTGAGAAGTTCCTCATGATTCAACAAATGGTCGGCTCAACGAGGTGTTAAACCACATATGTCACAAGATATGGCTGTCACGTTGGGATGCCCTCACGTCAGGAAATAGAGTAGGTTGTTAGGAGATTAGCTAGGATCCTTTCTGTAACCGAACTAGCTTATCTCTATCTCTCTATGTCTTTCTTGTACCTCAAGATGTAATCCTCTCAAACAAACTTGTATGCGTATCAGGGATAAGCCCCTGCCTATAAACACGAAGGCGCGCCCCTTAACAGGGGTACCACGCTTACCGCAAGTTTCACATGGTATACAGAGCAGGTCTCTTCCATTACATCTAGGTTTTTCCATCTCCAAAAAAAAGCTCCACCATGTCTTCCTCCAGCGCTTCCCAGGGCAGCCTCACCGGCCAAATCACGGAGAAACTCACCCGTGGCAACTATGTGCTCTGGCGTGCCAGATCACGCCCCAGCTCAGAGGTGCAGGGTTCTTCGGCTATGCCGATGGAACCATGCTGGAGCCCTTCAAGATGATCACCACCAAGGACAAGGACGGGAAGGAAGAAACGTCGCTGAACCCACTTCACTCGATCTGGGTTAGGTAGGATCAGCAGGTACTTGGATATTTGCTTAACAATCTATTCAAAAGAAGTGCTTGTGCAGGTCACTTCAATCTCCCGTGCCCATGAGCTATGGTCTGCGTTGGCGAACATGTTCTCCTCGCAGTCCGTGGCCCGCGTCAACAACGTGCGCATAGCACTGGCCAACACGCAGAAGGGGCAGCAGACGGTCGTGGCGTACTTCGCGCATATGCGCACACTGGCGGACGAGCTTGCCGCCGCCGGCAAACCCCTGCAAGATGACGAGCTGGGCTCGTACATCCTCGCCGGGCTGGATATGGAGTACCAGCACCTGGTGTCTGTTCTTGACGCCAGAACTGTCCCCGCCTCCCTCGATTAGATCTTTGTCACATCCTAGTTAGTTCATGCATTAGAGTGTTGCATCATGTCTACATTTCACAGAAACCTGAAATGGGGATGCCAGAAACCCCCAGCACCCCCCGGAACAACTAGGGTTTACTAAAATTCTTTTCAATGAACCTGAAATGCCCTCCATAAATGTTCACCACCTTTGGTCTTGGCTAAAACCTCTGCCAAAAATGGTTTCATATTTTTGGAGGCCATCTTGGATTTTTGCACAAACCATAAGTATTTGCATTTGGGCATTTTAAATGCTATAAATATTTTCAAATGCCCAAATAATCTTGAAGGTATTTTTAGGCTGTTGAGAATAATTTCAAAGGTGCCTCAGAATATTTTCAGGATTTTTCCAAATGAAATAGTATTTTTACTATTTCAAAACACAGAACAGAAATAAATAAAAAAGAGAAAAGAACAGAAAGCAGAGAACTTACCTGGCAGCCCACCTGGCGGCCCAGCACTGTGCTGGCCCGCGCCAGTCAGCTGCCTGCTCTCGCCAGAGCAGGCAGAGAGGTGACGCCGGCGAGCGCGAGCTCGCCACCGGCGCCACCTGCTTGCCGCCCTCGCCGCGGATGAGCTGGCCGACCTCCCTCGACGCGCCCCGAGCCCCTGGACATCGCCATTCTTCCCCATCGCCTCTCCCTCGCCTTCTCCCCACCATGGCCGACGCCGCCGCAGCCACCTCACCGGAGTAGCCGCGCCCACCGTCGACCTCGCGCCGTACCACCGTGTCCTACAGCACCGCCGTCGCCCACTCCTTCGAGCAAGCCGAGCCCCGAGCGCTCGTTTGCCCCGAAGCTCCGCCACCGACCTCGCCTTCGCCGCTCACCGTCGGAGATCCCCTCCGCCGTCGCCACTGCTACAGCTCGTCTCCGACCTCGCCGTCTGCTCCGTCGCAACCGCCGTGAGCATGGCCACCTTCCCATCCTCTCCTCTCTCTCTCTCTCGAGCGCTGTAGCCACCGCACGAAGCTCACCCGAACGCGCCGCCGCACGAGCTCGTCGCCGACGAGGCTCCGGCCATCTAACGACCGCACCACCGTAGCCATTAGCTTCACCGCAACGCCAGGAACCCGTAGCGCCATCGCTTGCCCCTCGCCGTGCTCTCCAGCTACGGTTTCAACCACGCCCGTACCCCGGCAGCCGCCCGGCTCGTCGCCGGCGTCGATTCCGGCGACCCCGAGCTCCACTACCACCACCAGTCGACGCGGTTTGCCCGCAGCTACACGTAGGTACTCTCCGCCATCCTTTTGGTCGCCGGAGGGGCAATCCCGCACACCACCGCCGCGTCTGGACGTCGCCGGCGGCTAAACGCCGGCGAGTCAGCATGGTTTGACCACGGGTTGACCCCCCCAGGGTCACTGACAAGTGGGGCCCGCCTGCTAAATAAATCTGGGTTAGAGTTAAAACTAATCCTAATTAACTAATTATCTAACAGTGACACTGACACAGGGACCCACACGTCAGGTTGACCTGGACGACCCCGTTGACCTGCTGACGTCACACTGACGTCAGGCTGACGCAGTAAAGCATTTACTGGAATTATTCTTATATTGGAAATTCCAGAAATTATCACAAACTTCAAAAAATCATAGAAAATAATCTATAGCTCAGAATGAAAAGATTTATATATGAAAAATGATCAGAAAAATCCATTCTATCCATCTGTACTGGTTTCATGCATGATTAAGCAAGTTAACCTACTGTTTTATACAGAACAAGATAAAGCACTAATATGGGCCATTTATGAACTTGGAATTTGAATCTTTGATTCAAATTAGTCCAAACCCTTCTGGCCTTAGTTGCATTAGCCCAATACATCCATTTTGCCATGTCTCATGCATGCATCATATTGTTGCACTTGCTTGGTGTTGATTGTGCTTCGATGTGTTCATTGTGGTAGGTCCTGCCTCCGAGGATATTCACGAGTATCCAACTGAAGGGCAGTATCCCACCACCACTCTGTCAGGCAAGCAACCCATTGATCATTTCGATACAAACCCATCTTCTCGCTTCTGCTCTCGTTTACTGCATTAAGACAACGCGATTCAAACTGCTGTGTGTTGCGGTAGTTGAACCCACTTTCCTTTGCATGACCTGTCATTGCCACAGTAACTAGATGAAACCCACTAGCATGTGTAGGAGTTGATTGAGCCATGTTGTGTTCCTACAATGCTATGCTTGCTATGCTTAGAGTTGTGTCAGGTCTGGCTCATCAGGGTGATGAACTAGAGTGAAAGTGTGTGTGTCGGTAAAGAGAGTGAAGTGTTGAATACGATTTGGTAAAGGTATCGATGGGAGGCCATGTAGGAGTACATGGTGGGTTGTTTCATTGAGACCGTCCCTAAGAACTGAGATCTGTATGCGTGATTTAAGATTCAGCTACTACCACACATTGGGCCCGAAACCAATGGACCCCCTCGGCTTCTTAATCACCCTTGTCCTCTGTCCAGGAGTTGCACGTAGTTTCTGGTGTTTGTAGTAAGCTGGAGGCCGTGGACAGCGCTGACCAAGGGGTGGGCTGTGATGCGGTAGGCTCGTGGCCCGGTGTACCGAGTCGCCCGTTTGGTGACCGGGAACCCTGCACACATCGTTCGGGGCCGTATGTGGAAACCTCGGCCGGACTCCCTGCGGATGGAACCTGAATAGGCGATAAACCTGGACTAGAGACTCGAGTGTTTAGGTAGGCTGTGGCCGACACCCACGTTGGGCTTCCGCTTGAAGGTTGCCGAGTACACGTCGTGTAGCGACGATAAGTGGTGAGAGCGTGTGTGACGAAGTACACCCCTGCAGGGTATGAAACTATTCGAATAGCCGCGTCCGCGGTAAAGGACTACTTGGTCGCTT
The DNA here is from genome assembly GCF_018294505.1 of Triticum aestivum. Classification (NCBI taxonomy): domain Eukaryota; kingdom Viridiplantae; phylum Streptophyta; class Magnoliopsida; order Poales; family Poaceae; genus Triticum; species Triticum aestivum. Next base: position 7,679,885 of record NC_057796.1, read on the forward strand.
ATGCAGTTCATAGACAAGTAAATGGATACTACTAAAAGCCTCAAGATAAGTGTGAGTACCGCGGATGGCCCTCTCGTTGGATGACGAGGGAGGATCCACGGTGGAGTATTGAGATGGTGATTAGTGGACTCGTGTGCGAAAACTATTTCACAAGTGGTGTATCGTAGGATAGCTTAGCCAAGAGTCAAAGCTGGCTTGCTGCAATAACCCCACTACCTTCTTGAGAATGAACATGTATAGTAGGATCTGTTGTAAGACTTGCTGAGTACCTTTGTACTCATGTTGCTTTAATTACTGTTTTCAGACGACAACACCGCCCCTTCTGACGGGTTCTACGTAGAACTCGACGACGACGAGTGACGCGCCACCCAGGTGGTGATCTAGGCTTGTGAAGGGCCTATGTAGATAGACAGGCTTCGTCAAGCCTTCTTTCTTTCTAGTGTCTGTACCCAGACAGTTTGCTTCCGCATGTGCTTGTATGATTGTATGACTTGAGTGTCGGGTCATGTGACCCCTATCTGTATGAACAAGTTATGTAAGGCTCTCCGGAGCCCTTTAAATAAAGTACTTGAGTTGTAGAGTTTTGTTGTGATGCCATGTTGTATTTGCACATATCGAGCATATTGTGTGTATGTTTGAAATGCTTGGTATGTGTGGGATCCGACAATCTAGTTGTTTATCCTTGGCAGCCTCTCTTATGGGGAAATGTAGTCTAGTGCCTCCTTGAGCCATAGTAGTCCGCTACAGCCCGGTTCACCGGAGTCCTGCTAGCCCAGCACTACTGCTCTGGACGCCTGACTGGCCGGCATGTGAGTCATATCGTTCCTGTGTCTGTCCCTTCGGGGAAATGTCACGCGGTGACATCCGGAGTCCTGCCTAGCCTGCTACAGCCCGGGTTCCCGGAGTCCTGTTAGCCCAGTGCTACAGCCCGGATTCACACGCTGCTGACCGACACGTTCGATGTTGATTCATGTATGCCTGTCCCCATACGTTAGTGCCGCTTTGGGTTCACGACTAGCCATGTCGGCCCGGGTTCTCTGTCATATGGATGCTAGCGACATTATCATATACGTGAGCCAAAAGGCGCAAACGGTCCCGGGCCATGGTAAGGCGACACCCGTGGGAGTACCGTGCGTGAGGCCGCAATGTTATATGAGGTGTTACAGGCTAGATCGGTGTGACTTGGAATCGGGGTCCTGACAGCGTTGGCATCAGAGCCGGACTGCCTGTAGGTGCGATAAGCCAAACTGGTCGATGTCGAGTCTAGAAATGCTTTAGTTATATGTAGGGGAATTGATTGTGGGAGGGAACGTAAGGTGCTTTTACTCCTTTACCTCATGCCCTCTGATCTGAGTCATACTCTTCTCATTCTACGCGGGTTAAGGACTAGGCTCTCTCCTCTCTATCAGGTTCACGTGTTACTAATCCGTAGTAACTTATAGGATTGTTGGTTCCATGCTTCGGTTCAGTTTCTATTACCCTAGTATGTTGTCGGTTGAACCAGAACCTTGACATGATGTTGTTGAGTGGTATTGCAAACTGTTGCGAATGTCTCAAATCCTTTTTTCGAGCATTTACAACCGTTATGCTGTCCAAATTCTCCTAGAAATACTAATGCCTTGCATTATTTCGTGCTTTCAGATGGCCACCCGTTCCCAGAACCAAGTGGTTCGTCTGACCCGGTGCATCGGCGTACCTGGTCACACGGCCATGTTGGTCCGAGTGATGGTTGAGACAGGCTATCGTTGGTATCCCGAGTATACCGTCGAGGAGCAGTTCCGAGACTTTAATCAAAGTCAATATCTTTGCACAGTCAGGATTTACCCATCCTATCCTGGAGCCACTGAACCCCTCCATTGCTCTTATGGACTTGGGGTTACTATCGAGATGTCTGTGCAGGACGCAGCTTACTCAATGATGACTATCATGCGAGCCAGAACTGCCTTGCTTCAGAACACCGACTTCTGCTATATGCCAGCAGCACTCCCTGGGGCACAGGGGTACTATCAGGCCACTTACTGTGATTCTACCCATGAGGGCTCACTACTCCGTACCACCACCGAGATGCTTGAGGACAAGGACCGTGAGAATCGTGCCTTGCGAATGGAGCTCTTTAATGCTCGTGCTGATCACTGGGCCACTCTGACACGGTTTGCACCTGCCGTGCAAGCTGGGTTTATGGACATGAGGGACATATACCCCGTGCGATCTGGTCTGCCAGAATGTATGGAATGGCGTGATGTAGGAGGCATCACCCCTCCTCGTGGACCCCGTCTGCCACCGTTTGTTGGACCAAGGCCACACCCGAGTCCCTATGGACCGCAAGCTCCACAGGACCGACTGTTTCCGGATGATCATGTTCAGCTCCCAGGACATGGTGGTGACTTCTATGAGGATTACTACGGAGACGTCTGAGTTGGTAGTAGTTCCACTAGTATTGTAACAGTTGTAATCTCCACAGTCCTGCGTGTCTTGTGGGATACGACTTGGTGTGTATCACGTTCCGGAGGTGTAGAAAAATAATGTATAGGAGCTTGGAATGCCTCTGATGAGATGTATCGTCTTTCATCGTAGTTGTACCTTGGCCTGGGCTTGTACTAAACTATGTATGGCGTGTATGACCGTTGGTATATGTATGTTGCTATGTTACCATGTCATACTGATGGTCATCTCCGCATTCCGTGTTATCCATTACATTCCGCATTTCCCTATCAAGATTTAGCCATCCTCGTCTAAACCGTTGCTTTGTTTCTCCTAGGATGGTTAACACCCGCAACAACCCTGCTGTCCAGGCGCAGGGTGAAGCCAATGCAGCCAGGGCGGAGGATCTGCCCCAACCGCCTTCACTGGCCGAAGTTATGCTGGAGGCAGAAAGAAACAAGCGTGAGACTAACCGCTTGCTAGAGCGAATTGAGCAGAATACTGCACGTCACCAGAGGAACGACCTGGTGTCCATCAATGACTTTATCAAGTTGTACCCACCGAAGTTCAACCATTCCGTCGAGCCCCTTGATGCGGATGATTGGCTTCGCAGCATCACCCATAAGCTACGTTCTGCCAACGTAGCCAAAGCTGATAAGGTTACCTACGCTGCCTATCACCTCGAAGGCCCTGCTAGCCTTTGGTGGGAGAACTTTGAGGCTATGCGCCCAGCTGGCCAAATCACTACTTGGGCTGAATTCAGTGAGGCTTTCCGTGAGCATCACATTCCGGAGGGCCTCATAGATCGTAAGCGGGAAGAATTCTGCAACTTCACCCAAGGCAGACTAACCGTGGATGCTTACAGCCGTGAGTTTGGAAATCTAGCACGCTATGCTCCTGAAGAGGTATCCACCGACGCCAAGAAGCAGGCAAGGTTCCGCAAGGGACTTAGCCCCGAGCTTCGCCGTGATCTCCGTCTGCATGAGTGCACCTCTTTCCAGAAGTTGGTCAATAAGGCCATCAGTGCCGAGACAGGACAAACTGACTATGACGCTACACGCAAGCACTCTCGTGACTTTGGTTCCTCATCTGGCTCCGGATCCCAGAAGCGCCGGGTCTGGATTCCAAATACTGCTCTGCCACCCAGGTTCACTCCGAGGCCATCCTTCGAGGCGCCTCGCCCCAACCAGCAGCATGCACCGCCCAAGGTTTATGGTGGCCCCGCTGCTAATGCTGCTCCACGCCCCAATATTGTGACATGCTTCAAGTGTGGAGAAACGGGTCACTATTTGCGCGAGTGCCCCCGAAACAACCTCAATCAACCTGGACAGTCCGTTGGCCGTGGTAAGCCAGCAGGAAAGACTTACTACGCCAAGCCAGCCACCACTGCACGTGGCCATGTCAACTACGTTTCAGCTGAAGAAACTCATGAGGATCCCAACGTCGTCCTTGGTACGCTCCTTGTTAATTGCCATCCGGCAACTGTTCTTTTCGATACTGGAGCATCTCATTCATTTATCTCTGAGAGCTATGCTCGATTACACAACACCACATTTAGTGACATGCCTACTTCCATGGAAATTCAAACTCCTGGTTCTAGATGGCAAACCTCTAAGATAAGCCATGGAAATGAAATTCTTGTTGACAGACTGGTCTTCCTTGCATCACTAATAGCTCTCAAGTCCTCGGACATAAACATCATCTTGGGTATGGACTGGATGTCAGCTCATTATGCTAAGATTGATTGTTCTACTAGAACTGTTCAACTCACCCATCCGTCGGGCAAGACAGTCAATGTTTTGACCCGAGTGTCTAAGCGTCAGCTCTACTCACTAAATGCCAACCCTCTTCCAGACCTCGAAGATGTGCCGGTAGTCCGTGACTTTCCGGATGTCTTCCCTGAAGAACTGCCAGGTATTCCACCTGACAGGGATGTTGAGTTCGTGATAGACCTTGTTCCAGGAACCGTCCCAATCTCTAGAAGACCCTATAAAATGGCACCCCTAGAGCTAGTCGAGCTTAAGAAACAACTCGATGAGTCCTTGAAAAAGGGTTTCATCCGTCCTAGTTCTTCTCCGTGGGCTTGCCCCGTCCTCTTCGTCAAGAAGAAGGATGGTATGGATCGGATGGTTGTAGATTACCGACCCGTCAACCTAGTCACAATCAAGAACAAGTATCCGCTTCCCAGGATCAACGACCTGTATGATCAGCTCGCTGGATCCTCAGTCTTCTCTAAAATGGATTTGAGGTTGGGCTACCACCAAATCAAAATCAAGAACGGGGACATACCTAAAACGGCCTTTGTTACTCGTTATGGCCAATACGAGTATACAGTCATGTCCTTCGGATTAACCAATGCTCCAGCCACCTTCTCTCGGTTAATGAACTCAATCTTCATGGAGTATTTGGATAAATTCGTCGTAGTATACCTCGATGATATACTCATCTACTCCAAGAACGAGGCAGAACATGCCGAGCATCTAAGGCTAGTACTAACGAAACTTCGAGAGCATCGCCTTTATGCTAAATTCTCCAAGTGTGAATTCTGGTTGCCAGAGGTGACCTATCTAGGCCATGTAATCTCTGGTAAAGGTATTGCTGTCAATCCCGAGCGAGTTCAAGCCATCCTTGACTGGACTTCCCCTGAAACGGTCAAGCAAGTTCGGAGTTTCCTTGGCTTAGCAAGCTACTGCCGCCGCTTCGTCGAGAATTTCTCCAAGGTTGCTAAACCTCTAACCGAACTCTTCAAGAAAGATAAAAGGTTCGAGTGGACCCCACAGTGCGAGTTCAGCTTTCAGGAACTGAAAAGACGCCTGACATCTGCCCCCGTACTCGTACCACCAGATTTTTCTAAGGACTTTGTTATCTATTGCGACGCCTCGCGACAAGGACTAGGTTGCATACTCATGCAAGACCGTCATGTGATTGCCTACGCTTCCCGGCAGTTGCGTCCACATGAGGATAATTATCCCACACATGATCTAGAGCTTGCAGCCGTAGTGCATGCACTCAAAACATGGCGACATTACCTTCTTGGTAACCGTTGCGAGATTTTCACCGACCACCAGAGTCTGAAATACATCTTCACCCAACCGGATCTGAATCTCAGGCAAAGACGTTGGGTCGAGTTGATCTCAGACTACGACTTAGGAATAACTTACACCCCGGGCAAAGCCAACGTCATGGCTGATGCGCTAAGCCGTAAATCCTATTGTAACAACTTGATGTTACAACAAAGCCAACCACTTCTCCACGAGGAATTCTGTAAGCTTAACCTTCACATTGTTCCTCAAGGATTTCTATCCACCCTGGTGGCGAAACCTACCCTTACGGATCAGATCATCAAAGCTCAGAAGGTAGATCCGGGAATCTCCCGTATTAAGAGAAACATCAAGAAAGGAGTTGCGGATTGTTTCTCCGTTGATGACCAAGGTGTCGTGTTCTTTGGAGACCGCCTAGTGGTTCCCAAGGTACGCAACCTGAGGCGATTGATCCTTAAGGAAGCTCATGAATCTCCTCTCACCATTCATCCCGGTAGTACTAAAATGTATTAAGACCTACGCCAGAGGTTTTGGTGGACTAGGATGAAGAGAGAAATCGCTCAATACATTGCTAATTGCGACGTCTGCCGACGTGTTAAAGCAGAGCATCAACGACCTGTTGGCACCCTTCAGCCTCTAGCTATTCCTGAATGGAAATGGGATAAAATCGGTATGGATTTCATTACCTGGTTTCCCAGGACCAAGAGAGGGAATAATGTTATCTTCGTTGTTGCCGATCGTCTGTCCAAAGTAGCCCACTTCCTACCTGTTCGTGAGAGTATAACCGCTAGCCAGCTAGCAGACTTGTACATCTCTCGAATAGTGTCTCTTCATGGTGTTCCATTAGAAATTAACTCAGACCATGGAAGTCTCTTCACCTCTCGATTTTGGGAAAGTTTCCAAAATGCCATGGGAACTCGTCTCTCTTTTAGCACCGCTTTTCACCCTCAATCAAGTGGTCAGGTAGAACGAGTTAATCAAATTCTGGAGGATATGCTCCGAGCTTCTGTCATCTCCTTCGGCATGGATTGGGAGAAATGCCTTCCATTCGCCGAGTTCGCTTATAATAATAGTTACCAAGCTAGCTTGGGCAAAGCCCCTTTCGAGGTTCTCTATGGACAAAAATGTCGAACGCCTCTTAACTGGTCGGAAACCGGGGAAAGACAACTCTTTGGCCCGGATATGATCCAGGAAGCAGAAGAGCAGGTTCGCATTATTCGTGAGAAATTGAAAACAGCCCAATCTCGCCAAAAGAGCCATTATGATCGCAAACATAAGGCTATGACTTTTGAGGTTGACGACAAGGCTTACCTTCGGGTGACTCCTTTAAAGGGAACCCATCGATTCGGTATCAAAGGCAAATTGGCCCCTCGCTACATTGGACCCTTTCGCATTCTTGCCAAGCGAGGAGAAGTTGCCTACCAATTGGAACTACCTCCGCATCTTTCCAAGGTTCATGATGTCTTCCACGTATCTCAACTCAGGCGTTGCCCCTCGCCGTGCTCTCCAGCTACGGTTTCAACCACGCCCGTACCCCGGCAGCCGCCCGGCTTGTCGCCGGCGTCGATTCCGGCGACCCCGAGCTCCACTACCACCACCAGTCGACGCGGTTCGCCCGCAGCTACGCGTAGGTACTCTCCGCCATCCTTTTGGTCGCCGGAGGGGCAATCCCGCACACCACCGCCGTGTCTAGACGTCGCCGGCGGCTAAACGCCGGCGAGTCAGCGTGGTTTGACCACGGGTTGACCCCCCCAGGGTCACTGACAAGTGGGGCCCGCCTGCTAAATAAATCTGGGTTAGAGTTAAAACTAATCCTAATTAACTAATTATCTAACAGTGACACTGACACAGGGGACCCACACGTCAGGTGTGACCTGGACGACCCCGTTGACTTGCTGACGTCACCCTGACGTCAGGCTGACGCAGTAAAGCATTTACTGGAATTATTCTTATATTGGAAATTCCAGAAATTATCACAAACTTCAAAAAATCATAGAAAATAATCTATAGCTCAGAATGAAAAGATTTATATATGAAAAATGATCAGAAAAATCCATTCTATCCATCTGTACTGGTTTCATGCATGATTAAGCAAGTTAACCTACTGTTTTATACAGAACAAGATAAAGCACTAATATGGGCCATTTATGAACTTGGAATTTGAATCTTTGATTCAAATTAGTCCAAACCCTTCTGGCCTTAGTTGCATTAGCCCAATACATCCATTTTGCCATGTCTCATGCATGCATCATATTGTTGCACTTGCTTGGTGTTGATTGTGCTTCGATGTGTTCATTGTGGTAGGTCCTGCCTCCGAGGATATTCACGAGTATCCAACTGAAGGGCAGTATCCCACCACCACTCTGTCAGGCAAGCAACCCATTGATCATTTCGATACAAACCCATCTTCTCGCTTCTGCTCTCGTTTACTGCATTAAGACAACGCGATTCAAACTGCTGTGTGTTGCGGTAGTTGAACCCACTTTCCTTTGCATGACCTGTCATTGCCACAGTAACTAGATGAAACCCACTAGCATGTGTAGGAGTTGATTGAGCCATGTTGTGTTCCTACAATGCTATGCTTGCTATGCTTAGAGTTGTGTCAGGTCTGGCTCATCAGGGTGATGAACTAGAGTGAAAGTGTGTGTGTCGGTAAAGAGAGTGAAGTGTTGAACACGATTTGGTAAAGGTATCAATGGGAGGCCATGTAGGAGTACATGGTGGGTTGTTTCATTGAGACCGTCCCTAAGAACTGAGATCTATATGCGTGATTTAAGATTCAGCTACTACCACACATTGGGCCCGAAACCAATGGACCCCCTCGGCTTCTTAATCACCCTTGTCCTCTGTCCAGGAGTTGCACGTAGTTTCTGGTGTTTGTAGTAAGCTGGAGGCCGTGGACAGCGCTGACCAAGGGGTGGGCTGTGATGCGGTAGGCTCGTGGCCCGGTGTACCGAGTCGCCCGTTTGGTGACCAGGAACCCTGCACACATCGTTCGGGGCCGTAAGTGGAAACCTCGGCCGGACTCCCTGCGGATGGAACCTGAATACGCGATAAACCTGGACTAGAGACTCGAGTGTTTAGGTAGGCTGTGGCCGACACCCACGTTGGGCTTCCGCTTGAAGGTTGCCAAGTACACGTCGTGTAGCGACGATAAGTGGTGAGAGCGTGTGTGACGAAGTACACCCCTGCAGGGTATGAAACTATTCGAATAGCCGCGTCCGCGGTAAAGGACTACTTGGTCACTTATGCAGTTCATAGACAAGTAAATGGATACTACTAAAAGCCTCAAGATAAGTGTGAGTACCGCGGATGGCCCTCTCGTTGGATGACGAGGGAGGATCCACGGTGGAGTATTGAGATGGTGATTAGTGGACTTGTGTGCGAAAACTATTTCACAAGTGGTGTATCGTAGGATAGCTTAGCCAAGAGTCAAAGCTGGCTTGCTGCAATAACCCCACTACCTTCTTGAGAATGAACATGTATAGTAGGATCTGTTGTAAGACTTGCTGAGTACCTTTGTACTCATGTTGCTTTAATTACCGTTTTCAGACGACAACACCGCCCCTTCTGACGGGTTCTACGTAGAAATCGACGACGATGAGTGACGCGCCACCCAGGTGGTGATCTAGGCTTGTGAAGGGCCTATGTAGATAGACAGGCTTCGTCAAGCCTTCTTTCTTTCTAGTGTCTGTACCCAGACAGTTTGCTTCCGCATGTGCTTGTATGATTGTATGACTTGAGTGTCGGGTCATGTGACCCCTATCTGTATGAACAAGTTATGTAAGGCTCTCCGGAGCCCTTTAAATAAAGTACTTGGAGTTGTAGAGTTTTGTTGTGATGCCATGTTGTATTTGCACATATCGAGCATATTGTGTGTATGTTTGAAATGCTTGGTATGTGTGGGATCCGACAATCTAGTTGTTTATCTTTAGCAGCCTCTCTTATGGGGAAATGTAGTCTGGTGCCTCCTTGAGCGATAGTAGTCTGCTACAGCCCGGTTCACCGGAGTCCTGCTAGCCCAGCACTACTGCTCTGGACACTCGACTGGCCGGCATGTGAGTCATATCGTTCCTGTGTCTGTCCCTTCGGGGAAATGTCACGCGGTGACATCCGGAGTCCTGCCTAGCCTGCTACAGCCCGGGTTCCCGGAGTCCTGTTAGCCCAGTGCTACAGCCCGGATTCACACGCTGCTGACCGACACGTTCGATGTTGATTCATGTATGCCTGTCCCCATACGTTAGTGCCGCTTTGGGTTCACGACTAGCCATGTCGGCCCGGGTTATCTGTCATATGGATGCTAGCGACATTATCATATACGTGAGCCAAAAGGCGCAAACGGTCCCGGGCCATGGTAAGGTGACACCCGTGGGAGTACTGAGCGTGAGGCCGCAATGTTATATGAGGTGTTACAGGCTAGATCGGTGTGACTTGGAATCGGGGTCCTGACAATCTTTGCCATGATGAGCAACTTCGATCAGAGGGCGGCTCTCTACTCGGGCTCCGGCGGCGGCTTCAAAAGCTCCGGCAGCGCTGCTGCTCGAGGCCGCGGCTGCGGCGGCTCCTCTTGGTACCGTGGATCACCACAGACCAAGGGCAAGAGCGGCGGCGGCAACCACACCAACAACTATCACAGCAATGGCACCGCGGGCGGCCCCCCTCCTCCAACAATAGGGGTCGCTGCAACTCCTCCAACAACAAAAACTCCCGCCCTGATGCAATCCGCTGCCAGATCTGCGGCAAGCCGGGTCACTCCGCCAAAGACTGCTGGTATAGGTTTCAGGAGGATGATGACACCTCTTCTCAGGATGAAAAAGTTGCCGGGGCAGCGAGGGGTCCTATGGAGTCGACACCAACTGGTATGTCGACAACGGCGCCACGAATCACATCACTGGCGAGCTAGAGAAGGTCACTGGGGGAAAATTACCACGGCCAGGAACAAGTCCACACCGCAAATGGAGCAGGTATGAGGATTCAGCATGTTGGTCATTCGATTATAAAAACCCCTCATCGAAAAATACATCATAGAAATTTTTTGCATGTCCCTAGTGCCTCTATGAATCTCCTATCAGTTCACCGTATTGCCATTGACAATCATGTTTACCTTGAGTTTCACCCTTATATATTTTTGATCAAGGATCATGCCACAAAGAAAATCCACTATCGATGTAGATGTGTTCGAGGGCTTTACCCGTTGATTCCCGAGCTTAGGAGATCCAATAAGCAAGCATGTGGTGTCACCAAATTATCCTCGTCCCGGTGGCATGATCGATTAGGGCCTGCATCTTTTTCTTTAGTTGAACGAGTGCTTAGGAAAAATAAGCTCCCGTATGTTGGTGAGCGTAGCATTGAAATAATTTGTGATTCATGTCAAAAGGCTAAAAGCCATCAATTGCCATATCCAATCTCTACTAGCATTTCTACCGAACCATTGCAACTCATTTTTTCCGATGTTTGGGGTCCTGCCCCTAGTTCTGTTGGTAGACACACCTATTATGTGAGTTTCATTGATGATTACAACAAGTATTCCTGGATTTATCTTCCTAAGAAAAGATCCGATGTCTTCCAAGTTTTTCACAATTTTCAAGCACTCGTTGATCGTAAGTTTGATAGCAAAATCATTGCTCTCCAATATGATTGGGGAGGGGAGTATGAGAAACTTATCTCATGCTTCCAAAAGATCGGTATTTCTCATCATGTGTCATGCCCTCATGCTCACCAACAAAACGGTTCTGCCTAGCGCAAACATAGGCACATCGTAGAAGTTTGTCTTGCTCTTCTAGCAAGAGCTTACATGCCCCTAAAATTCTGGGATGGAGCGTTTCTTACTGCTGTCCATCTCATCAACATGCTACCTAGTCGTGTGATTCATAATGAAACTCCAGTAGAAAGACTCCTTCATACCAAATCCGACTACACAATACTTCGTGTTTTTGGTTGTGCTTGTTGGCCTAACCTCAGACCATACAACAAACGAAAACTTATGTTCCGAACTAAACAGTGTGTCTTTCTAGGTTATAGTCCACAACACAAAGGTGTCAAATGCCTTGATGTGTCCACAGGCCGTGTCTATATATCCCGTGATGTTGTTTTTGATGAAACCAAATTCCCCTTCGCTGATCTACACCCCAATGCTGGTGCCTTGCTGCGGCAAGAGATTCTTCTTCTACCTCCTCACCTCACCAATTTAGATCAAGGGGGAAATTATTCTGATGATCAACTGCTGACTAACCCTCATGATAATATCTTGCGTGAGCCTTGTGATGATGCAGAAGAACACAGCGAAGAAAATGGTGAAAATCGCGAGCAAAACAGTGCAGAAATCGGGTCTACAGGGCTCATTTTATGTGTCCACAACCAGGGGACAGATCCTCCTTGGGATCGCCGCGGCTGACACCCGTCAGCGGATCTGCACCGGGATTCGGAGCGTCAGCGAGGCCAGAGACAGCGCCAGGCACCGCGCGCGCCAGCAACGAGTCCCCGCCTGGCACGCGCATGACGCAACTGAAGGAAATATGCCCTAGAGGCAATAATAAAGTTGTCATTTATATTTACTTATATCATGATAAATGTTTATTATTCATGCTAGAATTGTATTAACCCGAAACTTGATACATGTGTGAATACATAGGCAAAACACCGAGTACCTAGTAAGCCTCTACTAGACTAGCGCGCTAATCAAAGTTGGTTAAGTTTCCTAACCATAGACATGAGTTGTCATTTGATGAACGAGATCACATCGTTAGGAGAATGATGTGATGGACATGACCTATCCGCTAGCTTAGCATAATGATCATTAAGTTTTATTGCTATTGCTTTCTTCATGACTTATACATATTCCTTTGACTATGAGATTATGCAACTCCCGAATACTGGAGGAATACCTTGTGTGCTATCAAACGTCACAACGTAACTGGGTGATCATAAATATGCTCTACAGGTATCTCCGAAGGTGTTTGTTGGGTTGGCTTAGATCGAGATTAGGGTTTGTCACTCCGAGTATCGGAGAGGTATCTCTGGGCCCTCTCGGTAATGCACATCATGATAAGCCTTGCAAGAAATGTGACTAATGAGTTAGTTGCGGGATGACAGAACTTTTAAAGAGACTTGCCGGTAACGAGATTGAACTAAGTATGAAGATACCGACGATCGAATCTCGGGAAAGTAACATACCGATGACAAAGGGAATGGCGTATGTTGTCATTGCATGCGGTTTGACCGATAAAGATCATCGTAGAATATGTAGGAACCAATATGAGCATCCAGGTTCTGCTATTGGTTATTGACCGAAGATGTGTCTTGGTCATGTCTACATAGTTCTCGAACCCGTAGGGTCTGCACGCTTAACGTTCGATGACGATTTGTATTATGAGTTATGTATTTTGGTGACCGAAGATTGTTCGGAGTCCCAGATGAGATCACGGACATGACGAGAAGTCTCGAAATGGTCGAGAGGTAAATATTGATATATTGGACGATAGTATTCGGACACCGGAAGTGTTTCAGAATATATCGGGTACGTATCGGAGTACCGGGGGAGGGGGGGTTACCGGAACCCCCGGGGTAAAGATATTGGCCATATGGGCCATAGGAGGGAGGCAAGGCAGCCCACAAGGGTTGGGGCACGCCTCCCCCCATGGGAGTCCGAATTGGACTAGGGGAGGGGGCGCGGCCCCCCTTTCCATCTCCTCCTCCCTCTCCTTCCCCATTTCCCCTTCCGGTAAAAGGAAAGGGGGGGTGGCGAATTGGATAAGGAGTCCAAGTGGGACTCCTCCCCCACCCTCCTTGACGATTCCACTTGGCGCGCCCTAGGCCGGCCTCCTCCCCTCTCCCTCCTTTATATACGGGGGTGGGGGCACCTCCAAGGACACACCAATTGTTCTTAGCCGTGTGCGGCGTCCCCCTCCACCGTTTACTCCTCCGGTCATATTGTTGTAGTGCTTAGGTGAAACCCTACACGGATCAATTCACCATCACCGTCACTAGGCCATCGTGCTGACGAAACTCTCCCTCGACACTTTGCTGGATCAAGAGTTCGAGGGACGTCATCGAGATGAACGTGTGCTGAACTCGGAGGTGTCGTACGTTCGGTACTGGATCGGTTGAATCGTGAAGACGTTCGACTACATCAACCGTGTTAAACTAACGCTTCCGCTTTCGGTCTACGAGGGTACGTGGACACACTCTCCCCCTCTCGTTGCTATGCATCTCCTAGATAGATCTTGCGTGAGCGTAGGAATTTTTTTGAAATTGCATGCTACGTTTCCCAACAGCAACCCGCCCAGGCGACGCCATCGAGCCGCGCCAATCACCTTCTGCCACGTGCCCGTCGGTCGCTCGGCTTGTTGATCCGTCGCGCGTCTATACGCGTGGCCCACGCCAGCAGACAGGCGCGGATTTGGAGGCGCCAACTAGACCGGGATTCGGCGCTGGTCCTGTCGGGCCTGTGACTGGCTCGCGACACGGAGCTGATCCGGGTGGACCCACGCCATCATCAGGCAATGATGTGGCCCGTGGCTCGGGATCTTCTGCACCGAGCGCAACAGCCACGCTTTCTCCCGATGCTACAGAAGATCCAGCTACCTCAGTAGATGTGCCTGGAGGTCTGGGATCGGCTGCTGATCCTATGGGATCTTCCGTGGCAACTGCTCCGAGTTCATCTCTGGCGCCAGTGCCGCATACATGTCTCCAACAAGGGGTAATTCAGAGAACTAATTATAAAACTAAATTTGGGTTAGCATGTTCTACAGGTGAACCTGGCACTCTAGCAGAGGCGCTCAATGACACACGATGGAAGAAAGCCATGGAAGAAGAATACATGGCACTTCAGAGAAATAAAACATGGCATCTAGTTCCACCACGGCAAGGTAAAAATCTTATTGATTGCAAGTGGGTATTCAGAATTAAGAGAAAATTTGATGGAACTATTGATCGCTACAAAGCAAGACTTCTTGCAAAAGGCTTTAAACAACGTTATGGTATCGACTATGAGGATACTTTTAGTCCTGTTGTAAAAGCTGCTAATATTCGTCTTGTTCTGTCCTTAGTTGTTTCAGGGGATGGAGTCTCAGACAACTAGATGTACAGAATGCGTTCCTCCATGGTGTTCTGGAAGAGGAAGTTTACATGAAACAACCTCCTGGGTTTGAAAGTAAGAATGCACCCTATCATGTATGTAAACTTGATAAATCTTTGTATGGATTGAAGCAAAGCTCCTAGGGCATGTTATTCAAGACTCAACCAAAAATTGCTAGCACTCGGTTTTGTCTCTTCAAAATCAAATACCTCATTGTTCATTTGTAATAAGTCAAATACCTCTATATTTGTGCTTATCTATGTTGATGATATTATTGTCACAAGTTCATCAGATGAGGCTATATGAGGGTTGCTCAAGGATCTAAGTGCTGAGTTTGCTATCAAGGATCTGGGAGATCTACATTTCTTTCTAGGCATTGAGGTAAAGAAACATGAAGATGGACTTCATCTCTCTCAGGAAAAGTATGCTGCTGATCTGGTAAGAAGAGTTGGGTTGCAAGGCTGTAAGTCATCACCAACACCTTTATCCAGTACAGAAAAGTTATCATTAGTAGAAGGAGAGCAACTAAATCAGGAAGATAGTACCAGATATAGAAGTCTAGTAGGAGGACTTCAATACTTTTTTTTTTTGAGATCTGGAGTAGAAACAAACTACTCAGGTGGGGGGGGGGGGGGGGGGGGTGGTACATTCAGAGAGCATCAAGGGCCGTAGACAGTCCGGGACATTGGCGATCAATATCTGCTCTCCTGAGATTCTTGTTGCTGCAGCGAGGCCATGGGCCAGAGAGTTGCATCCTCTCCTTACGCATCGGACGCTGCAT